>NW_025939624.1:13471-192768 GCF_000764305.2 Hyalella azteca | reverse complement strand
AGATATATTTTATAAAAGATATATTTTCCATAAAATATACAGGTATTTCCATAGAGATGTATTTACATCATTCTCACATAGAGATATACAGTATTTTCATAAAGAAATATTGTTACATAAACATAGAGATGGACTGATGAAGCATAAAGCACTGCAAGACTGATAGATCCCAGCAGTAAAAAGCGCCTCGTGTGAAAGATTGCGCTGTAAATACTGCCGCGGCATTTTTGACGCGCGCAGTATCTACTGCCCTGTGTGAAAGGGGCTTAAGGGTCGACTCGCCTCCGCACGAGGTGGGGGGAGGGACAGCCTCGAGCGCTGCTTCAACTGCTGCCGTGTAGGCATGCCAGTCCGCTCTCTTAAAGTTAGTATAAGAGCGGGCAGACCGGGGAGCCGGGGACTCCACGACGGGGGGTAGATGAAGCAGGATGGGCAAATGGTCGGAATTTAGTGCGACTTGAGGAGCCCATGAGGTGCTGAGTAGTAGCTGCCCGGTGATGATGGCCAGGTCAGGTGAGGAGGGCGTACCGTGGGAGGGGAGGCGGGTCGGCGAATCCTCGTTGAGGAAGGCTAAGGGGGAGCCAGAGATGACGTCGTCGATGGTGATCCCTCTCGCTGCTGCTCTCTGGTCCTCGGTGTGGGAGAACCAGGAGGGGTGATGGGCGTTAAAGTCGCCCACCATCAGACAATTGTCCGGGATGGTGACAATGTCAGAGAGGTCCGGGGAGTATCCCGGGGGGCAGGAGGTGGCTGGTGGGATGTATATATTAATAATACAGAGAGGGGAGCCATTGAGCGGAGTGGAGATGGCTATGGCCTCCATGGTGGCGTCGCCACGCAGGAGGGGAGAAATATCACGCCCGTTGTACGGGATGTCGTGACGGATCAGGATTAGAAGACCGCCACCGTGGCCACCGGGACGGTCCCTACGCTCCGGCGCGTATCCAGAGAAAGAGGGGGGGCTGGAGGTCGCTGATAGCTTAGTCTCCTGGATGCAGGCAATCGCAACATCGTGCTGTGCGAGGAAGGCAGTCAGTTCGACTGCGCTGGATTGGATCCCATTGCAGTTAAACTGGAGGACGCGGAGGCGAGTGGAGGCAAGCACGGGGGGAGGCCGTTGGGGCGAGGTGGGAGGGGGTCTGGGTGGGCTCGGGTCAGGCCGCCTGCACGTAGGGCAGATCCAGTCCGCTGAGTAGTGGTGAATGGAGCGAAGGCCGGAGCACCGCTTGTGGCACCAGGCGTTGCACATGGAGCACCGAAACGAGTAGCACTGCCGTGTAACCGGGAGGGAGCAGACTGAGCAGGGGTCTTGGCCAGGGTTGGGATGGATACCCTGGGTAAGGAGAAGAAGGACGAATAGGAAGAAAAGATGGGAGGAGAGAAGGGCATAAGATGTCCCAGGAAAGATAGGCGGCCAAAGATGTGGGTAGGGGGAAGGGGAGGCCGAGGTTCCCCTGCCCTTAGGGGAAAAAATGATGGAGCCTCCGTCCGGAAGCGATCCGGGCGGGGGGGGGCCTCTGCCGTTTGGCCTGGTCCACGAGTAAGCCGGGCATCCGGCCGACGCGCAGGCCAGGGTACCCCCACGACGCAGACGCGGCAGAGATCGGGGGGGGGGGATATTAAGTGAATTCCACTTAATATTTAGGGGCCAGTGGTTGAAGTTCAGAGTACAAAGATTGAAGCAGAGAGGTGCAGGTTTGAACCCCACTCAGGGCACCAGTTTCTGGTTAGAATTGGCAAGGAGGCCGGGTGGTTAAGCAAAGCAAAAATTGGAGAAGTGAGTTGTGAGTTCCAGACTGCAAAAAGTGGTGAATGTTCTGCAATGTTAAGAATTGGCAACAGGCCTATGGTCTAATAAGTGCTAAAGCTGCTATGTTATGTTGAACCATAATCATGTATCAAGTTCAGGCTGTTTTAAATATTAAAATAGAATGAAACAATCATCATATCAATCTCAAAGGAGTATAGGAAAAAAAGTTACTATAATTTTGAACTCCATCAAAGTTACCCTAAAAGTGGACCTTGAATCTGCCATTTAAGAGGCTCATTGCCATCTTATATTCCCATTAAAAAACTTGCTAACAAGTTTAAAAACAACAACAATGATTTCATGTGTATAATTACAATCCAATTCAATGCCCAGATTATACATATATGTATAATTTGGCTATATGTATATATATATAGCCTATAATAGGTACGGTATGTCAAGTTATTCCCTTTAATTAAAGAAAATAGTGCTCATTATTTGTATGTATAAAATTGCTACATTTGAAAATTATGTACACAATAAAGACCAATAAAGATATGTTATGTTGCAGTACACTCAAAAAGCAGCTCGGGAGCTGAAGCTGGTTGGCTGGTGCCGCAACACAGATGATGGGACTGTGCAGGGGCATCTGCAAGGTCCCTCGTCTGATGTTCAACAAATGTAAGCCTCTAGAATTAGTCACATGTCAATGCACATATGTGCAGTAGGACTATCAACTCGCTTAAAATTTGGAACATATCAAATTTGATTCTGTGTTAAATTTGTTGCTAGGTATTCTTGGTGACATGAGTTTTTAAAATCTTATTTATTGTTCAAACAAAATCACTTTAGGTTATATGAAAGTGTTATTACATTAATATTTCATCAACCTACTGGTCTTATAGTAAATTAATTTTATGTTGTATATTTTCTCTGCTGCTGCTAAAATGCCAGTTTAATACTGCATCACTTTTTTTTGCAGGCAAAAATGGCTCCAGCACACAGGCAGCCCACACTCCAGAATCTCCTCTGTCAAGTTTACAAACCTCACTGAAATTAATGAATGTACTCTGAAATCTTTCGAAGTTCGTCATTGAATTTACCAATGAATTACATGCTGCACCTCTTGTCTACTGCAAGTTCTAGTCATTATGCTAAAAGACTGGATAGTTTGTGCTGTTCTGTGGGCCATCCAAAGTTTATCCTCTGGGCCCTACAACATTGGCTGCCATCCCACTATTTTGGTTTGGAAATTTGTTGACCTCTTGCTTTATTGAGTACTAGCTCTGGCAACATTTCGACAGTAATTATTATAAAGGCTCTATTGACACATTTATATAAATGTATCTGGGTACCTTTTTGTTTATCAAAGAAGACTTTATATTATAAAATTCAATTATTTTGATTTGTCTCAAGGCCCATTTAACATGTCCTTTGTACATGCCCCCTTTGCCACGCCTTTTTCATTGAGATTGGCATTTAAGGTACTGTTATTATATATTGCTCAACTTGTAGAAGTTTTGTTACAGAATGAAATTTCTTGAAACTAGTATTCCTTAAAATGTAGACAATAAAACATACTTTTGTTTAAGACTTGAAAGAGATTCAGGGTTATTACCAATTTTTTCAGATTGTTTACAAATTCATGAAACCCAAACTTTGAACAAAATTTGGTCAATATTAGATTGAAAAAATGATTCTCAATACTGAAATTTAAAATTATATTATGTGTCAACAATAAACTGGAATGTAATGGAAATGTCACAAACATTTATCACAAATATTGAATGAACAATGGTAACAAGGTAGATGCACTGTTTATTTAGTCTATAAAACAAAATAATACTTCAAACACAATGATAAATACCCAGATATTTATTTAATTTAAATATGAAATTATTAAATTCTTAACATATTAATTCATCAAAAAACACTGTAAATCTATGTTCTTCCCATAAACAAATGTTAGTGGCAAATGTTCCTGCTGTAAAGTGGTTGTATACGCCTCCAAAATCCTATAACAATGTTGGAGTCACACCCATCCTAAAATGCCTTCTCACTTGCCACCTCCTGCCCAGAGGGTCTATGAACTACATGAGAGAGGCTCACAGCAGGACCATCGCTCTGGCGGCCGTGGGAGCCTTAATATGAATAATAGTTACGATTTTGTAACTCTGTCATTCTATCAGCGATTGCTTATCAAGCTAAACCTACGAGAGATGGGCCGCTATGTGTACTTGGGACACAATGTGTAGTTAGGGAGCTAGCTTGTAGTAGCATTATTTTGCTATACCCCATACGCGGTGAGAGCGGTTAGAAATTTAGCTAAACTCTTTCCTTGAATAATATACAAGACTCCAGGTATCAATTTACTAATTGCTGCATTGTCAGGATATTGAAATTGTTTGCAGTTATTTTGAGTGTTCATTTTCGAGCTGCATCCGTGACACCAAATGGTTGTACTGGAGTCTTTTCAAAATTTTCCGTTTTCATTACTTATGAACAATATTCATAAAAACAGTAACTAGTTAGCCTACTTATGAATTTCTTTTACCTTCTCATTTATATGTTACAAATACTACAATTAGAAACACTACAATTAGAAATCTGTCTCCAGTAATCAGGGTATTAGTCGATAACAGTGAATATTCTCCTAACCCCTTGCATTGATTTACTGAGCGTAATTGTTTTCCGATGCTTCTCAGGACGTTAGATCTAGTCCTTTGGTGTTGTACTTTAATTAACTATTGGTAATAAAAATTTGATTAATCTTAATGAAATCGGATCGATTGTACCTGACATTGCCTAACTTTGCAGTAAGCATTGGTAGTTTAGAAATTTGAATTAGTAACGTCCTGATAAAATTGAATCTTTGTCTCATCATTATTCATTGTAAGTTTGAAGGCTGTGAATAATTGATTTCAACCATTTCCTTACTTGACAAATTAGACAACATTTATGTCAATTTTAGGAGAGATTTTCAAAGCTTCATCATATTCGAATTGGATTCATGATTGTCAAGTTGCATTCAAAATAATACAAATCGATGCATTCAGTTATATTATTTCTTCGTGTTTTTAAGCACATTCATTGCTGGTTGCTTACCATCAACTAGGTTGTCAATTTGTAAAGTGAAGCTTACATTGTTTAATAACAATGAAAACCTTAACCACATAACGGTACTCCAATACCAATGTCCTCGTCCAAGTGATTTTCATTATTAATAGAAAATTATGGTCGTGAGTATAAATTATCTTTCTATTTCTTTGAACGGATCGAAACCCACTAATTAATTGCAAAAGTTCATGTCTGTTTGTGTATTATTAGCTAATTTAACAATACATTTATTAAAATTAGTGCGTTGTTACTGCATCATCAGAACGACTTGGTTTACTGGAATTTGGCTACTGTAATTGCATCGTGTATACCAGCCATGGTCTACTTGTGATCCCCAGACGTCACTTAGTATCTATTTTTTTTTGTCATCAAGAGACTTCGCCCTGGAAATTTTTTTCAAGCCTGTTGTACTGGAACCGGCTTGTATCATAATGTAATATTGAGGCTTCTGACTTGCAGCATAGCAGGGTTGGGTATTCAATATTTATCAAGAGACACACTGTTAAGATAACCCGCCTGCCACAAAAGGTTGTTGGCCATTCTGGAAAGAGGTTGTTGTATTTAGGAATAAATTTGAGGAATATCCTGTTTTTCATCCTGTTTTTTTGAGGAATATCCTGTGTATAATTGTTGTTCATTTGTCTAATTTTTCTATTAGAAACTTCTTTTCTTATTTATATGTCATCTTTCTGCGTCTCAAAATATCCTTAATTATAAATGGATATATGCTAGTCACCTTGAAAAAAACCATACATGTATTTAGTTAAATTATCTAGCTGTTACATCCAAATTTAAGTCTTCCTTTCAATAAAAATACAGGTTAACATCTGGCGCGACTATTGATCCCCATTCATCGATCCAATTTTTTGCAGACATTGAGTATGATTTTCATCAATGAATCTTTTGGAGACGCCGTCATGTTTTGGTTTTTTTATAGGGCCTTGATGACTGATACATTGACGACTGATCAATGAAGCTGGTGAGTAGAAGGAATTAACATCAATTACCACACCTCGGATACCGCTATGTCCATGGTTGCATCACTCATTTGGAAAAGCGCAGGATAAAGATAGTTCATTTTTCAGCTCAAAATATATTATATCGAGTGCGTTGTAAAACAAGACCATATAGTATTATAAATATGAAAGCATTAGTCTTTTCGGAATGCTGGATGGAATGTTGAAGGCACAATCGTAGTGATGATCTAATACTGAGAAATATCTCGAGTACGATACGTAAATTAAAACTAACCTTGCGCTGTACACGTATTGCAAACACATCATTACAGACCAGCATAGGTCGGCCATGTTGCCTGTACCTCTACTATTTTACTTGCCTGTAACAGCAATATTATATATATATATGTCTAGTGAGTACAAAAACTGAGTTTTTCATAAAAAAAACATAACGAACAATATTGTCATTACTTATTCTTAAAATTTAGAAACAGGAACAGGTCAATAATTTTCGTCAGTCAAATGACTAATATATAGGTATATATAGTATATATGAAAAAAGGGGTGAGGGTGAGGTGCGAGATATATTAGTCAAAGTTTACTTACCTAACATTACGTTTAGATTCATTACGTGCGAAACTCGCTCAGGGTAGCGGGCTTTGCGTTGCTTAATGGCGAAGTAGGACGTATTCTCGTACACAAATTTTTACCCTCCTTCCGAAATATCTTCTAAAACATGGAAATTTTTTAGTATTATGTTTGATAGTTCGCTGAGGAAGATCAAATTCGAGTTATTATTTTCCAAAATGGGCACATTAATATCCTGGCTTTTGAGAACAGTTTTCAACAAATACAATAATCTCACCAACACGATAAACAATTTCTTCAAAATAATTATTTCCGCTCACTCGCGCCTTCTAAAGATTGCATTACTCGAGAGAATTAAAATGATCAACATTTAAAGGAGCATTCATTGTTAAATAATCATGAGAAGCTAGACTCTTGTAAACGTTTTCAGGAAGGAGGGAAACTGAAGAAAATGTACAAGTAAGAATTGAGACACCAAGTCACTATAAGTAAAAATGGTTGCGAGATCGACTAAGTAGGAAATTTCACAATCCAAGACGCTTAACAAATTATGAAGGATTTTCTCGAGTGATTTTTAACTCGAAAGTTAGTTCTTCAGTTAAATTTTAGTTTTTTTATATCGCATTTTTGTTAACGAAGTATTTCAGTTATTTTTTACAATCATGAAAAGATTTCCCGCGGATCATTCTAAGTGCTAAATATATAATTCTCGCATTAAAGCATTCTCGCTGCTCAAAAGCACCAAGTGTACCGCTACAATTCAGTCGTTGATTCCGCCAGATTCGTGTTTTGGTGAGATGGCTACCGCAGCGCCCGGGCAAGGCACCACCATCACGCGAACGGTCAAGGTGTTGTTCACAACGTAACACGCGCCATGGGGCTTCCTGTTGTACAGATCTTCAAACGAACAAAACTCGGTAAAGCCGAAGCTTTTATCGTTCCTGACGCCAGTCGGCCGTTGGAATGCTTGCAGATGAGGACTGCTATCAAGGCACTCAAAGAAATGCCTCTTTTTGTTGTTTGCAGAGCAGTCCAATAAGCCAAGGGTGATGCGGCCGCGGAAAGGCCATTCCAGTATGTCGTCATACTCGCCTTTCATGAAGAGAATGCATAAAGATAAGTGCTGTTGGCCGTTGATACATTTGATGCCAAGCCTAATACAGCATTTGTACCCAAACTGCGACGTATAGAAGGGTGGACTGTAAGATGAGAGATTCTTATTCTCAAGTTCTGCGCAAAGACCAGAGAAGTTATGAACACGCCACGTGAAGTCACCGCCACAAAACCGGCCACTGAGAGCCAAATACTTTCTATTCCACAACTCCTCTAAACCGTCCATCTGCTTTGCCAGGTTATCAAGACGTATCGTCTCCTCTAGCATTCTTTGGTCTAAATCCACAACCTTGTCACTGATTGCACGCAAGATTTTTTCATTGGATGAAACTTTACTGGATGAACCAAGACCGGAGTTCAGGTTACTCAGATGGAGTTGATGTCTCTGAGCCTCTGCCGATATAGCTTCCCTCTTCTTATTGTCTAGCTTACTCTTGATCTTAACCTCGTCTGGAAGGGCTTGAGCTCCCTCAACTGGCGGCCACTCACAGTCTGACTGGGCCTCTTCCACTTGCTCCATTTTAACATACTTCTTATTGTTGTCATAGGCAGCAGCGTCACCATAAGTCTTCTCCAAGCCGTGCTCTGGCTCTTCCTGGATAGGCGAGGAGGTTGAAACTTGGCTCCTCAGGCTCGGCTGGCGACTGAAGCTTGGAGACTGGATGACGCCGACAGTGCGACTCAGTTCACTCACAAACGTGCTCATCTTCTTATAAGCTGATGACACCAACTGTAATGCAAATGATTGTGCTGACATATATACTGGCTCAAATCATTGAAAATGATTTGTGGTTTCATGCCTCGCAAAAAGAGGCATATTTTTTAATGTTAGAGTTCACTGTTGAAGATATAAAACCAAGAACGAATGATCTATGTAGACTATCATGACACACAAGAAACCATTACAGAATTTTTTGGAATGAAGAACTCTTTGACACCCCAATTTCCAATTCAAATCGATCAAAGTCAACAATGTCATCCGTTCAAACACTGTAATTGTTAGTTACCTGGAGATGAAGCTGTACATCCGTTTTGAGGTGTTGTTCCAGTAACATTCTTTTACATTTGTATTGACAAGCAAACTCAGCATAGGTGCAAGGCACGGTCGTGTGAGGGCAGCTCGAGGTGAGATGAGCGGCAAGGTCTGCACGGCGCACTTCTTCGCCGCATGCGTCACACCGCACACTCACATCGCCGCACACGGACCGGTGCACCTGACAACAAAGCCCTTGATTAAAGCACAAATGCAATATATGGTAATATTTTGTTCGGGGGTCAGAGTAGGGAGAGCGTTTGATTTCATCTTTGTTCCTATTTCATATGCGTCACACCGCAACTCACATCGCCGCACACGGACCGGTGCACCTGACAACAAAGCCCTTGATTAAAGCACAAATGCAACATATAGTAATTTTTTTTCAAGGGTCAGAGTAGGGAGAGCATTTGATTTCATTTCTGTTCCTATTTCATATTTGAAAGTGAAGAATTATACCAGCAGTGTTTTGTTAGCAGCAAATGAATGATCAAGCTATCAGTCCAACTATTATCAACGTTTGCGTTAAAAAAGGAGAATGTAGCGTTTGCAATTGCACCAAGAGTGTAACTGATGTCTACATTTTTGCAATAATTTGGTTCGTATTTCAGATACATAAGAGAAAGAATGTTCAACATCAAACCATTTGCTAAGAATGTTTAACATCAAACCATTTGCTCAAGCTTTTCTAGGTTATGAATTTTACAGTTTACTTATGGCTTCTTTCTCAATCCCAGTATAACTGTATAACTTAAGTCTTAGTGGAATTTGTTTACCTTTGCAGTGTGCACTGTTCTGTAGTATCCTATATATGTATTGTATGCAAAAGATAAACATTATTTAGCATTTTCAAAGACAAAACTTTTTACATATTCACGCTACAGCTTAAATATTTTTCTCAAATCAAGTGTAGCATATAAATTAAGGTGATGTGGGAAAAATTTAATGCAGATAGTAGGTTACCACACCTGTTCTTTGTCAAGCGTATAGACTGCTTTGCAGAGGGAGCACTGAGTGGGCCTTAGAGCACAAGTCTCCTGCAGATGTTGCTGCAGCTCCCCACACAGCACTGTGCTGGCGCACTGGTTAGGGCACAGCACTACCTGCACAAAACATTACAAGTAAACAAATTATATAAAGTCTCTCATAAAATGTCAACTTTGACACTGAGCCTAACATGCAAATATATATGAAAAAGTATATGATTTATATATAATTGATGCCTGAAAATGAAAGCCTTGTCACGTGTATCTTTGTCACTGTCAAAGTGTGCTGAAATGCATACCTAAAAAAATGCTTATCATTTATTAGCTTTAGAGTGGGTTTTCAGTATAGTTTGAACAGAAATTCTCTAATTTGAAAAATAATACTCTACACACAAACAAGAAGTTCCACAGAATTGAATGTATTAAGGTTCAATTTGAATAGAACTCAAGTATCATTTAATGTAAGGCACTTTTGAAGAGGATAGGCCAGAAATGAGTACATTGAAGTTCATCAGAAAATAAAATCTTCAAATAAAATTTTGGACTACACTTCAAAAATGTATACCTGGTAATTGCAGGCTTGAATGTGTGGCTGTAGGTTGCGCAGAGAAATAACTCTCTGGCATCCATGACTGTGACCTGGACAACGTACTAGCAGCTCCAGCACCTCACGCTCAATGCAAGCATCTGGGAAGACATCACCAACTCCCAACTCACGGTTGTCTAAGGGACACACACCTCGTGTACTGCACATTACCAAAAAATTTATTATGCACAATTATAGAACTATACAAATTCACTTAATAATATGAATGGACTTCTACTATAATAGAAGTTTAGAAATAGATAAAAATTTCTTGAAAAATATTTTGACCTTTGAAAAAATTAGATGTTGACAACCTTTGTAGTGAGTAATGTCAGTGATCCATGACTATGTGGGGCATCTGTATTAAAATTTCATCGCTCCAACAGAACTTCTTTATGGAGTTGAAACTTCAACTTGAACATGAACCTGTTTGCAAAAATTTGAAGAAGTCAATAAGCTGTTTGTAGCATTCCAACTGGCCAAAATTGTATTTCTGACATTAATTCATTTTGTATACAAGGAAGGTAAATGAAGTGCCAAGGTGAATGGTGACCAATGTGTCATTGATATTTGATAATAATACATCATTGCAGTGTGTCCAAGATGGATTATTCAACATAACAATTTTCAACATATTCATTGTAAGACAGTTCCTATCGTTAATCACACTAAATAAACAAAAATTTGTTTTATGGTAGGAAAATTTGTCTCATTGTTTAAAATAAAATAATTGTGAAGTCATTAATATCATCTTTCACCTCAAGGTTAAAGACTTTAACTTGTTGACATTGTTAGTCTCAAGCAATCTTAGCTTGGTTCATCACACTGCCACCAAGGCACTGGATTTGGCAAGTTTAATTACTGTCATTACTGTCATAAAGAGTATCATTTGGACAGAGACATAGCACAGTTCCCCTATAAATATTATTCTTACCTCAAACAAGTTGCAATACAGTCTCTGCAAAATCTGTGTCCACAAACAGTTTGGTGTGGAAGTCTTAGTGCCAGCAGACAAATTCCGCACTCGTACTTAGGATCCAATGGATCCACAAACTCGTAATCATAGCCCCCTTGCTGAAAATGTATTGATGTCAATGTGAATATCTAATACCATAAAGAGGGTGACTTGGACTGTTTACATGGTGATTGAACCATTTTGACATTTAAGAAAAGAAAACCCTATACTTAACAAGTTCTTGCCTTATAAAAATTGTATTGATGGCTCTTGAAGTACCATGAGGTAACCTAGAAATGCATTTTTCATTTTTATTATGTGACTATTTGTGTCACAAGAAGGTAAACACTAAAAATGGTCCAAGTCACCCCATCAATAGTTCCAAGTCACCCCGTTTTCTAGCATACTATGATCAAAAAGCCAAACTTTGATTAACAGTAATAAATTTATGATTAATGTCCAATTGAATGCACAGGAAAGGTGTAGTTCAGTATTGTTTATAAAATAGATAGTTGCTATAGGCTACGAAGGCTTGCAATGAGGAAAGTTGGAACTCATTTGGAATATAGCTGTCAAATTTCAGCTTGCACTGGAATGATGGAATCGATGGTAAAATAAATAAAATTATGATCATTGAGCTTGAAAATTCTACCAAGTTCATGAAGATGCATATCTTTCCAAGAATGGGAATGATTTAATTTTAGCATCATGCACAGAAGGGAACTTTGGAGAGGTAAGCTCATTTATATAATATTACACTTTGGCATTTAAGAGTAGGCCAGGTCTAGTGTAAAGTTACTTGCAGTTACAGGACAGCAGGGCTTCAATCTAATCCTCATTCTGAAGTAAATTACTGTCAAAGGGGGTTATAAGGGACGGTTTTGAGCGTTTTTCATGAATAACTTCTTACCATGAAACATTTCATAAACAAGTTTGAGCTCATTTTAAGGGGGAGGTATACTTTTTTCGGATTTGGCTTTTCTAGTATTAAGTATCATCTTAAAGCTGACATTCTGCCCTATCCAACGATACCACTGCAATCCCTGTATGTGAATTTATACGTACATCACGGCTCTTTAAAGGGGGGCAGGTGGGGCGTGGGGGAGTTCCTTCACTAATTAGATACAAGGTAATTAGCTGCTGAGCATTTTAAATATAGTGTTACTCTAGTGTTATACTATAGTGTTACATTTTAAATATAGTTTTTAGTTACTTGTTTAGTCTCATTTCAAAGCTGACATTCTGAGCTATCCAACAATACCACTGCAATCCCTGTACGTGAATTTGTACATACACGGCTGCTCTTTAAAGGGGGGTGGGGGGGAGTTCCTTCAGTAATTAGATGGGAGGAAATTCGCTGGCCAACACTAGATATATGGTGTTTTGTGGCATCAAGGCTCAGTCACCCTCCTTGCTTCGTACAGAGAGGTGTACTGCAAGTTGCGGCTACCATCCTTCAGTTGAAGGAAGCTACAGAAGCCTGTAGTTTGGTATCCATGCTACATTGAGTGCCTATTTTGATTTTTGAGGCGCACGGGACTTTGTCGCGCTGTCCTGAAAAGTTCAACTTATTGTCACGGAAAACCTATCTCCTCCTAGAGTTTTGAAGCTACAGCGATGAGACATATACCATTCGATTCATAAAGACCATACCTATCGAGTAACGAAGCCCTTTTTTAGATTTGTGCATAGTTTGGATTCTAAATGAGGGGGAAGGGGGGGGGGGAAATGTGAAAAAAATGGAAAAATGCGTGTAAAATAAACTAATGCAAAAATAAAGAATCAGGCTTCATTACTCGATTGGTATGGTCTTTACGCATCAATTGATATGTGTTTCTATGTTGTAGCTTGAAAACCCTAGGAGATAGATTTCTACAGTGCCCCCTTTTTTGTCAGTTTTCTATGAATTTCACGTTTTCTATCAATTTTTCCAAAAAAATCACATGAACAAAATGTGATTTTTTTGTGGTTTTACATATATGTGTGACGTTTCAGAAAGATCTGTCCGTAAACAAAAAAGTTTTTCAAAAAGTATACCTCCCCCTTAAAGGTCTCTGCAAGGGCTATTGTATGGCATCTTGAAAAATTCCATATGCTATTTGCAAGGTGCCAGATGCAAATTAAAAGGCTCTCAAATTACCTCTGGAAATGGGGTAATAAGGGACACTTGAAATAAAATTTAATTTCAAAACGTTTGAAGCATGCAGATTGCAGAGTGTACTCATCCATTACTAACAGTACTCTGAAGTCCTCCTCTTTCATTGTAGATGATGTAGATGTAGGATAAATGGCCTTTTACTCATGATTATTACTTGTTTTTCCTTTACTGATATAATATTACCTTATCCATACATTACCAAATTATTGATGTGATATTACTGTACCCATGGACATGACGTTGAGCATTGACATCAACCTTGTTCACTGCAAGCTTCATATCAGCAGCCATATAGCATTTCTTCTGTATCTGTAAGCTTACAGAACGGCTTGTAATTTTGCACCATTTCAACTGAGTCAACCAAATTCGCTACCTATAACAAAAAAGATTGTAAAAACATACTTGAAACAGAAAGGAATGTATTAGTGACAACCATAATATTTTTGGATAAATAAATCATAGTTTAGGTCAATTACTTTCCATTCTATGTTGCTTGATGCTCTATTCTATCTATGACATTCTATGCACAATTTTGTGATGACTGATGATGCATTAATTTTTTGTTGACTGTTGAGTGATTGCTGAATGAGGTAAATGCAATCAAAATTCTTTGTTTTTCACCAATTTGTTAATTAAATTAACTTGAGTCTTTGCTAATCAAGGTTTTACTGTAGTTCTGTAAATTGGTTTTCAGGGGCGTCCCTTATTACCATAGGGGGTGTGTTCCTTATTACCCCATTGTCCAGAAATGTCCACCATTTTTTTGGGGGAATGAGCTATGCAAATTCTATCAATCATGTTTTTAAGCCAACACCTGTATGTAAATTTAATGAAAGTAAAAGTTTTAAATACAGTAAATTTTTTTTTTTGCTACAGACCTTAGCAGATATACATTTTCTCTCAATTATCACACTTTTTTCTGGGAATTTTTAGAGGTACTATCAAACAGGGTAATAAGGGATGGTTTTGAGCATTTTCCCTTAATAACTTCTTACCATGAAACATTTCATAAACAAGTTTGGGCTCATTTTAAAGGTATTTGCAAGGGCTATTGTATGGCATCTCTGAAAAAATTCCATATGCTATTTGTAAGATGCCAGATGGAAAATAAAAGCCTCCTGAACCAACCCTGGGAAGGGGGTAATTAGGGACATTTGAAATAAAACTCTATTTTAAAATATTTGAAGCATGCAGAGTGTGCTCATCCATTACTAACAATACTCTGAAGTCCTTATCTTCCTTTGTAGACAATATAAATGACATTTTCTGTGATTTTTACTGGTTTTTCCTTTATTGATATAATATTACCTTATTGATACATTACCATGTTTTTGATGTGATATTACCTAATCCATGGACATGGCATTGAGCATTGACAAAAACCTTGCCCACTGCAAGCTTCATATCAACAGCCATGTAGCATTTCTTCTGTAGGCAAGCTTACAGGACGGTTGTAATTTTGCACCATTTTAATTGAATCAAGTGAAACTGTAACAAAAAAGAAGATTGTAAAAAACATACCTGAAACACAAAGGAATATTTTAGTGACAACCATCATATTTTTTGAGAAAAAAAATCATAGTTTAGGTTAATTACTTTTCATTCTATGTTGCCCAGTGAACAACTCTATCCATGACATTCTATGCACACACAGTTTGGTGATGACTGATGATGCACTAATTTTTTGTCAAGTGAAATTTTTTTGCTGTGCAATGTAATTGCGGTGCTGTGCAATGTAAAATTGTTTGTTGTTAATTGATTTTTTTTTGTCAACTGGAGCCTTTGCTAACCAAGACTCTACTGTAAATGCTTTTTTAGGGGTGTCCCTTATTACCCCAGGGTGGGGGTGTCACCGTGTCCCTTATTACCCTGTTAAGTGGAAATGGCCGCCATTTTTTTCTGGAATGAGATACGCTAATTCCATCAATAAAATTTTTAAGCCAACACCAGTGTGCAACTTTAATATAAGTACAATTTTTTAATATGGTAAATATTTTTTTCGCTACAGACCTTATCAGAGGTACTTTTCCAAAATCTCACTTTTCACACTTTTTTCAAGGATTATTTAGAGGTAGTAAATGTTCACTTAACTTGCTACATAGGTAGATTGGAAAAATGTTGAACTTTATGCCACTATTTTTTGTTTTGCAATATTTGAATTAGTTAAATTTAGTTTAGCTGCTACAACATTTCTACGAAATGTCAGGACTGTCTCTGATAACCCCACCCGTCCCTTATTACCCCGTTTGTCATTTGACAGTAAATGTATGATTTCTTAATTTGCTTTATGCTACACAGATAGGGAAAATGTTGAATTTTACGCTACTATTTTTAGTTTTAGAATATTTCAATTAGTTTAGCTGCTACAAAATTTCAACAAAATGTGGGACTGTGGGAGGACTGTCCTTTAGTGGACCTTTACTATCCTGCCCATCCCTTATTACCCCATTTGACAAATTGACAGTAGTATTGTGCAATGCGAGTGTGCATCATATAGTTCTTGCCTGTAACTATTGTACTTTTTCTGTTGCTAGAAAAGTTCTATTATATTGCTTAGTTTTGCTTAGGTAGCTATCAAGTTGATGCTTGTGCTGTTATGCATACAAATAAATGAATTGGGTACAGCAGTTTAGAATTTTCCTACTTTGAAGCACCTGAAAAGAAATCTAAACAAAAATTAAGTGATTTTTCAATGTCAGTATTTTGCAAACAAATGTATGACTAAAATTTGTTAACATGAAACTTACCCGAGAAACAAGAGTACCAGTCAATTCTAGATCATCATCCATTGCATGGTACAGTTAAAGCAGGATGTTTTTAGATTCTTCCTCAAGTTCATTTTTGAGTCCTACTATAAATAGTAGGATACCAGTATCATGGATACCAGCATTATCATACACAAGAAATTGGTTTAAATTTTGAGTACCCTAGATGAGGCAATTAAAAATGAACTGATTCTAAAAAAATCTGTGGTTTGTCTTCTTCTTCTTCTTTGCAGGGTGTCCACTTGGAGTGGACTTAAAGCCGCAGGTCTGCCAGATGGATGACTGTTGGGCCTGAGAGCTTATAGCTTGTGGTTTTCAGCTTCTTTGTATATGAAATTAATTGCTGCCATCTTGTGAGGTTGGCTGATGTAAGCTCAGTACAGGATTGGGTAGAAGTTTACAGGGAACATATATTAGTAAATGAAATGAGTTACTGCTAATGTAATTTAGATAAGTAAGGGCTGCTAATGTAACAACCTTGATTAAAAAAAAAAAGAAATAGAAATATATACGTAATTATAGTGATATATAAAAAAAAACCTCAGATGATCTACTTGCTAAGTCAAAACATATATCAGCAGTTGCCATCCATTAACAATTCTATCATGCTTGCATATATACATCATTGCAAGGCATTCACCTAAAGATCACTTAGCCTACCTGACTTTAAAATAAGTACATTGAAAAATTTAGACATTTTCTGTGATACCTCATCACTAAAGTTACCTCCCCTCCCAGGAGATTACAAAGGTTAAATTCTACATTGATACTTCACAAGTTACTTGGTAGCACATGACGCTGACAGTCCAGAAGAAAGTGAGCAATTGTGTCTGTTGTGTTGCAGGTGGTGCACTGATCAGAATCACTCATTTTAAACCTGTGCAGATAGCTCCTGACACCAGCATGCCCAATTCTAATTCTTGCAGGTGCACATTCTAGCTTGCGGGACTTCAGGCAAAGCCAAGGGCAAAGTTGCGGTTCCATCATATTGTTAATCAAAAAAGCTCTTTTCTGAGTCCAAGCAACAGTCATTTTCCAGTTCCTAACTTCCTAGTCCAGCACTTGTGTAGTTTCTCTCTCAGGACAGTAAGTGTCTCCTCTATGCTTAGGGTGCTCATAGCAGAAAATACATTTTGGTGGCCCATGTTAGCAGCCTGTCTGCAATCTCATTGCCTTCCACCCCTGAGTGGCCTCTCACCCATTGCAGTCCATTGCCTATCTAGTATAACATCTTGGATTTTGTAGACGTACTCCTTGTATGAGGGGTTAACGGTGTTTCTGATGGCTTGCAAGGCAGACTGGGAGTCGGTCAACAGTAGGATGTCCTGCATTCTTAGTCTTGGGTCCAGACAACAAATCTGCAGAGCCTTCAGTATTGCAAAGAGCTCTGCACCAAGGACTGTGTGTGTTGGGCTCAACTTTCATGTTGTGGTGACTTGTAGACTTGGTGCATACATAGCTGCAGCTGTGGAACCGTTGCTGAGTTTGGATCCATCTGTATACACATGCACATGGGAAGGTGAGTTATGGCAGCACTCCTTGAACATCCCCCTATTGATGCCAGGGAGGGGCGTCATGGCTACATGTGCTTTGGGTGAAGAGTTGGATATGAGGTTCAAAATTGTAATAAGGTAGAACAGGTGAAATTTGGGTGTTGGGATTCTTTTAAAGCTAGGTATGGCCAAGTCGGATAGGAGACTTCTGCCTCTTGTAGAGAAGAAGCTTGAGCCTAAGTTGCACACAGAGACACCAGTCTCATGGCAAATTTCTTGTCTGGAATGGCTTTTAGGGCAGCGCAGGGTTTTCAGGTACCATTTTAGGAAAAGGTAGTCAAACCTGATCTCTAAGGGAGGTATATAGGCTTCAATCTAAAGTGATGTAATGGGAGATGTGTTACGAGCACCAAGGATAATTCTAAGTGCACTGGACTGTATTACTGCAAGTTTCTGAGTGTATTTTGTAGAAATGTCACTAAGTTTGAATAGAATGCTGCCATACTCAAGTTTGCTGCGAATGAAGCTAATGTATACTTGCCTGAGCAAACATCTGGCAGCACCCCAGCTGCTGCCAGAGAGTGCCTGAAATGGTGTCAGTCTGCAGAGCATTTCATTCTTTAGATGAGAAATGTGTGAATGAAATTTAAGTTTTGGGGCATCAAAAAGGACACCCAAAACCCTTTGCACAGGCACACTTCTAATTGGTTGATTTGCAACAAGCACACTGACTGGAGGTATGTTACATTTCAGCGTAGAGTTGGAGTGAGCACTTTAGTGGGTTGATGGTGAACTGCCACTTCTCAAGCCACTTGCCCATATCGTATATCATATCATATCTCACTTGTTGAGATATGATTGCATCATCTCCTCAGCAGCCGCCACAGAGCTAGAGACAACAGCCAAAGTTATATCATTGGCATACAAGAGGACCTCTACTTGAGGAGTTCTTGGTAGGTCACTTAGCATTATATTGAAAAGAGTTGGGGATAGTACAGCACCCTGGGGGAACCCTCTGCCTAGGTACTGGCCCCCTGAGTTGCTGTTGCCTATCTGCACTGGGGTGGTCCTGTCTTTTAGATAATGATATGTCCACTTGATCAGTTGGGAGTCCAGCTGCATATTAATCATCTTGCACAGAAGTCCATGGTGCCATACACAGTCAAAAGCCTCCTGAATGTCCAGATAGACCGCCAAAGTGTAACTGCCATCCATAGCTGCTTGTCTAATAGTTAATCAGTGTGGCCAAAAGGTCAATGGTGCTCCTGCCATGACGATATCCAGTCTGAGTGGGAGGTAATGCATGGTTGACCTTGATGTGATATTCAATTCTTTTTTGAATAATTCTTTCCATTAGTTTGCCAATACAGGACAGCAAGGTTATGGGCCTATAGGACTTGACCTCTGTTGGATCCTTTCCAGGCTTCAGTATTGGGCATATGAGCCCTTGCTTCCAAGCCATTGGGACTGTTTCACTGAAGAAGCTGGTATTATATAGGTTGAGGAGCTCCATCTTCATGTGATCCAGGCTCTTGGTAAGGAAGACATTAGCAATGAGATCACTTCCAGGCAATGTGTTTTTTTGGCATCTGCATGCACTTTTGGAGCTCATGAAAACTTATTTCCGGGCATTGTGGCTTAATATCTTGTGCCACAAAACTCTCAACTCTGTCTATCACCTCCTGGTCTTTTTCCTGGTCTCTGGATGAGACCATAGAATTGGTTGTGGTGCTGCTAAGTGACTCAGTATGATTAGTATAGGAGAATATAACTATAACCGTTCAATGAGTTATTAAAAACCGACGATGATTAGGAATAGGAATAAATAAGATAAGAATAGGGATTGGGGTTTAGAAGCGAAGTTTGAATTAAGGGGTGGAGCTCGAGCCGTCTAGCGCGCATGCGCAAGACCGGAGGAGTATTTAGTAGGGGTGAGCGGGCCACCGCGGGCAGTTACGTTGCGGTGTTAGAGGCAGTCGGACCAAACAGTGAGTGGCGTATAGAGCTACGCCTTGGCCGAGAGCCAGATGCATTTGTGGAAACAGCCGCGGGTGCAAGAGATAGTGCTGCAAGTTAAACACGACGATTCAAGACGGACAACGAGTATCATCTGCAACAACTACAACGCGAGCCTGGTTATACGCGCTCAGAGTGAGTTCCATCGAAGCAAAGTTCTACGAGTGTTCCAGAAGCAACCATCCGCGTTAGACCGCAACGTTGAAGAAACCAACACCCAAATCCTAGTATTGCCGGAGTATGACCGAACGAGTCCCGAAGAAGTCAGAAGTCAGCCAATGCTCAACTGCATTTCAGCCGGTGATGTACCCCTTTTTTTTGAATCGGTGAAATACTATCCCCATTTTAGCCCTCTTCATTGGTATTATTGTGAAGGTTAAATTATTAGCGTGCATTGTAGCCTTCGTTGGGAATTGCAAATACGGGTAGACTAAGCCTAGAAATTTGTTGCCAATTTTTGCCGTGCCCAGCCCTGTATTAGGATGGAATTTGCTGTCTTTAAGTATATAAGAGTTGACATGCTTATTTGTATCTTTTCCCTTGTTAAACCGCACTGCCAGTAGTAGAGAACTTTCTAAGCGCCTCGTTTGACCACTCGGATAACGTAAAATCCAGTACAACCAACCTGACAGTTAAAAATGTTTTATGAAAAAGAAACTCTGCCAAGGATAAACTAAAAATTGATAGTTTGCCGTGAGTTTTAAAGCGGACAGTTCAAGAAATAGCGTGAGCTAATATCGAACAACGATTATATGCAAATAGGAATAAAAGGAAGTAGACATCTTCTTTTGAACCATAAATCTATTTTATAATCAAGTAAACTTGATCCAGTTTTCCTTTTTCTTTTTCAGCGCTAGGTGTTTTGCGGTACTGCAACACATCTTTTGTAGTTAATCAGATTTGAGGGGGTTGGATGGCTCCAGAGTTTGTTTTTTGCCTTTTTTCTGTTTTCTACAGCATCTTTGCACTCTTGATCCCACCATGGAGTTTTTCGTTTTTATTGTGTGATGCCAGATGTTTTTGGGATGCATTCTTTTGCTATTTCAGTGATTTTTTCGGTGATACAATGATTGTGGGTTACAACTTCAAATAGGAAGTACATGTCAGTCAATGGTTCATTGTTTTGCTGGAATAGGGTAGTCAATTGGTTCCAGTTGGTTCATTTTAAGGCCCAGTTTTTTCAAGGTCCAATGCTCCGCATTGGACCTTGGTGATCACTGCCCATGTCACCACCCCGCTGCAGCTCTTCGAGGATACCCAAGTTATGAGTTGCCATGCATAGGTCAAGACATGAAGCTGAACTGGTATGGTTATCTATGTAGGTTGGGGTGTCCGAGTCATTAAGCAGTATAAGATTGCGCATTTCTATTGGCTTCTCTATGCTCTGGCTAGTGTGGTTGTGCCTGTTTTGGGGGTCCCACAGAGGTGAGTGTCTGTTCAGATCACCAATGAGAATAAAACTATTTCCAAGTTGGTCAGTGTAATGCTTAAGTTCTTCTATCGAGATATTTTTGCATGGGTTATATACATTAAAAATGCTAATACTGCAGTAGTTGGTGTATATTTCAATGGATTGGTACTCTAGGAAGCCAGCTGGGAATGGGATCACCTGTTTTTGTTTGAAAGCAACATCCTCCCTCACCAAAATTCCCAATCCCCCTATCTTGCCAGGTCTGTGCATCCACAAGGACTGATATCCAAGGAATTTAGGTTCATTTTTCTTTATCCATGTTTCACATAAGCACATTATTTCAGGTTTTTTGGTGAACACATAAATTTTAAGCTCACATACTTTGCCCATAAGACCATTGTAGTTTAACTGATATATTTCTAGCTGAGACTCTAGTGCAGTGGATCGCTGAATGGAATTCAAGTTTGAGTGAGCCATTAAGTCTTTTTCTTTTTGGAGGTCCTTGCATTGCTTGTTTCTTTTTAAGGTTTTGAATTTGTTGCAGGTCAGTTGGTCCCTTTGTGCGCATCTCCAGTTCTGGGCAACTGCTGTTCTTGTTTCTCACATCCACAGTTGTGGCAGTGGGGCCAGGGCAATTGGGTGTGCAAGCAATGGCAGTCTCTGCTTGCAGCTCCTCCAACAAAGCTTCAGTAACCTCACTACCAAACTGTTTTCTGGTTGCACTAATGGTTAGTAATTCTTTCCCTTTTTTATTTTCCTTTGACAAGTCTGTGAGGACAATTTCTTTTAGAAACTTGCAATTGATATGCTAAGCTTCTGAATTTTTTTTTTCTGAGAATGTTTGTTAGTGTGGCAGTAGCATCTTCCATTGAGTGATTTTCTAGGGTTGCAGTGGTGGGCTCCTGATTTGATATTTGTGTCAGAGTTGACTTGGTTGCTTGACTGTAGGTATTTCCAGTAGTTGGTATGATGTTTATGCTGGGCAAACTGCTTTGGTAGGAACCTTGTGACCTATGTACTTCTGCTTCAGTGGTATTTATCTTATGATTGCTTTCCTTAGGTTTTCCAAGCATGTTTTGTAGTTGATCAGTGGCCTGGCAGCTTTGATTTATTTGTGGNATACACATCTAGATGTGTATAAGAGACAGGTTTACGATTACCGTACGTTCCGTATCTGACAAGGCGGACAAGCGGAAGAGTCAGAAGTAACCCGGACATGTCTTACATTTTATTATTGTCAGTTTGACTCGCGTAGTCAATATACTTGCATATATTGTCGACTAAAATAGTAGAACTATTTTAGCTTTCTAAAGTACGGCGCACGGCGCATTTTTTTACCAACATAGTATGGCGCACTGCGCAGGTTGTTTAAATGACAAAATAAATTCCCACGCACCTGGCACATCTTCCTGACCATGGCTTACGGCTGGTCAAGTTTTTGCACTTTGTTACCTGGTCTGCGCCAGATCTGCAATGATGTTCTCATTGGGTTTGGTTGAGAGTAATTTGTTGGATTCCATATCAGTTTCCATATCTCTCATTAGTGGAAGGCTTGGCTGAAGGGGTACATTGACGTCACTGTTTGTGATGGCATTTCTGGGATTATGTCCTCGTAACCCTCGGGCATGTCAGAGTCAGTTTCTGACATGGTCTTGGTCTTCTTGGACATACACAGCTATTAAATTATATTAACAAGAATTTCGAACACACAAATAATAATATGATGACAAAGATAGTAATAAACACAAACACACAATACCTTTTCAACAAAGGTTGAAAGAGGGACACAGTTAATGCAGAACACAATACAACAGGAATCAGAGACAATAATAGCTAACCAAAATTTTAGTTTTGCGGTTTTGCCTACTAGAATATGAAAAAATTTAAGCTGGCTCGCAGGCCTTCTCCTACCTATTACCTCTTCTCATGCTCATAGAGAAGAGGAGGGGGGAGGGCCGGAGGGGCGAGAAAGCCAGCCGGGTTCTTAAACTTTAAAGTCTCACACTTAGCTCAGCCAGTATACTCGCGGTAAACAGAGAAGTGTGATTAAGAATGAAAAAAAATGGAAATATGAGTATTCACGTTAGTCACAAATAAACTTTGTTACGTTAATTTCAGAGCAAAATAAATTGATGTTACTGCATGAACGGATTGAACGCTACTCTCACGGGTACAGAGCACAATCGTAACGTGTTTACCGTATGAACGCAGCTGACTCTCTGTGGTTTGTCACTAGTCACCTGACCATGCCATTGTGATAGCGTAAGTAGGTACGTCTCCGCAGTCAACTTGAAAAAGGGGAGTTCTTGTTTGCAAGAGACAAAAATGATAAAAAAGATTGCTCGGTGGAAACTTTTTCTTAGATTTTTCGTTGCTGAGACATTCATAAGTACCACAACTGAGCTCCTGGTTTGCTTTATTGTTTATTTGTAGATTTTCAAGTTTGCGGCCTTGTCATCGGAATTTGATTCCGCATTGGTTAATGTTATTTTTTTTTTTAATTTGATTTGAAGACTTCGGGTATGCAGGTAGCACACCTCCCAGCCTGAGCACAACTCAGATTTTGATCACTCTACTTCACTTGTTGATTTCACTTTGTATTTCTCTTTCAGCACTTCCACCAACCAGTGTGGCAGTAAATAGTGAGGAGAAAAAGAAATATAGTAATCAGACTTTGAGGAACTTCATAGCCTGGTCACCATATTGCAGCTGTGCAAATATTGACCCAGAAGACGGATGGCAGCAGTGCGTCTCCTCATTGGGGCGTCTCCACCGCCGAGAGCTGAGGAAAGATCCCACTGAAGTGAAAGGCCTTCTATTCTTGAGCGGAAATCCCTTCGTCATGAAAAGAAAAAATAAATAAACAAAATAAAAATTAAGTAAAGAAAAAATAAAAATAACAAGGCGGACCGGCAAACCTCTGAGGGAGAAAGCCAGTCGGGTTAAAGTTAATGAGTAAACAAATCAAATAATTAAGGTTTTGAATACTTATAAGAAACTAAGAACTTTGAGTCACAAATTTACCGGTTACTTTAGACGTTTAGAGATCGCAATTCACACACGTGCTACCACGGCAAACGCAACTGACTTTCTCCGGTTAATGTTATTGTAAACTGTAAACATCCGATTGTCCGAATGCCGGAATTTGCTGTGTACGAGGAGAACTGCATGAAACTTGGTTAATTATTGCTATCAAAAAGTTAACCGTAAATTATGTATAATTGACAAATACTGAGTTATTATTCGTCACTCATTTCTACCATTCGTCATTATTACTGACGAAAGATGAAAATTTGTTGTGAGGGGGTTTTTTTAAAGAAAGGCACGATTGCCATGAGATAAGATTGACCACATCTTCAGGAATTTGTGACTAAAATCTTTTTTTATGATTGAACCGTTGACTCATAGTTATACGTTTCATGTAGCCTATGACATTTTTCGATAAAAAAGTTAATATGTTATACATAAAATTTACATACTATTAAAATCAACCTGTGGATTGTGGAAGTTGTGGCTGTCAAAATTGATGATACCGCCGGGACCGCCCCTTATGCCTTAAATATTAGGATACCTAGCCTATACAAGGAACTTAAGGAAGGCAAGTTAATTGCACTGGTTAAGTGCTTTTGTTTCAAAAGATTTCTCTTATTGAGTTATTCATAATTCATCCATCTCTATCTGAGCTAATGCTAATGTCAATAACTATTAATCTGCTTACTGCTGGCTAGGTAGGCCTTGCCACTCTGCACTCTGCAGGCTTGTTCGGAACTTTGGCCTCAATCCTCATTTTACTTTTGATGTCATTTGCCTTCAATAATAATATAATGATATATTTTATTTATAAATGCTCAGTTTAGGAATTCATATTATCAGTTTGAGAATTTTAGAAATATTGTTAGGATTAAACTGTTATGTTGTCAGCTTATAAAACAGGAGCAGGAAATTGAGTGAAAAATTAGGATTCAGGACTCAAGTCACTCAACTCAGGTGTTGTGTATAAAGTTTTTAGCCTACTTTCTATTATCCTTATCCATAAAAAATGTGGAGACAATTATGAAATTAGTTGCTGCCTGCTGGCCTAACAGCTTTCAAGAAAAACTATATATTTTATAAACAAAACTGAATTGCATCTCTCAAGCAGTCAGTGAGTCAAGCACAATTGAAATTTGAAACAGCTTTTTAGTCATGTGGTTATCAAAACCTACAAATATTCAATAGTATTATAGTATTGAATAGTATTGAATGGTTTTTAGTGATCAGGTAAGTGCGGTATCTGCCGATCAGCCAAAATAAAAATTGGGCTGAAGCCACCCGTGAACCAGACCAAAATCATGAAAATGCCTGTGAGCTGTAAGGCTGCATGTCTATTTTACAATTGTTGAAATTGCCTGTAAAACTATTGTTTTTACCAGAAATTTTAGGAAATTTCTACCTTAAATTTTAAACTGGCTGAGTGACAACTTATGTGTCATGTCATTGATCATGATTCATGATTGATGCTAGAGAGCCTAGACAACTAGAGCCTTCCTGCCACTTTTGAAGCCACAATATTCCTGCTAAAGGAATTACTTCCTAAGTAGCTTTTAACAAAAGTCCCACAGGGTTAAAAATTTATTGAAAATATGACAACTGATTAGAGCAGTAGAGCTGCATGATTTCAATAATAAATATGAAACTGTAATATTATTATTACAAATCCTTTAATTCCTTTAATAAATAATTCTATCAACAATAACAAAGCTCAAATATTCTACTTAATTGAAGAGCCCATATTCTACATAAAAGATAGGACTTCCATTTTACTCTCATTTCAAAATATGAAATGACTGTTTGGTAGGTATCTTTTATATTAAATTTCTATTTGCCCACTGCAAAATTGAATTTAAATTTTTGATTTAAAATTTCTTCCCTCCTCTTCACCTCAAGTCTTAATATTTCTCTATTCTTCCAATTAGAATGATTCTTCAAAGTTCTGGTTAACCTGGTAAGTATTGCAGGAAGTATTTTGGTTAGGAGTTACAACCTACATATATATTTTTGGTGCCAGGGTTCAAACACACACATAAATAAAGTTTGCAGATGACCTGTAACTCTTGTGTGATCAATTACACTCTGAATACGGTACATCTGTACCAAGCAAATAGATCTTTGATTCGTCCAAGGTCCCAGCCTGTTGTATCTCTGTATATTGCCATGTACATTGTTTTGCTTCAAGTTAGTATCTAGTTTTACTATCTCCCTCTTATCCAACAAGCTCCTTAGATTATATTATTGTTTCTTTATTGTAAGGTATAACTGAAATAAAGGTGGATAAACTTGAAAATTAACTGATATAAACAATTTTTGTATAGTTTCCTTTTGTCTTCATATAATATTTTCTTGGAACTGCAAAGAATGGGAGGTGGTCAGGACTATGTGTGCTCCCTGTTGACTAATCCTCATGCAGGGCTGTCTTTACCCCCTGATGCTGGTACTGTTAATCTTGTTCAAGGAGATTATCTCTTCTACCACTATGGATGTGATGGCTTTGATGACAGGGTAAGAATTTCTTACTTACACATTACACTTATTAAAATCTTCTCAGTTATAAATGTATTTAGCCTTTCATGTTTTATTAGTTAATAATATTAAAAGTAATGCTATTTTTTCTTGGCTGTCTTTATGAAATAGTTTTTAATGGTAAATGATACCAATTTCTTGTCTAAGAAGAAAACAATTAAATTTGAACACAATGCTTCAAGCACCTGTTTTGAAGATTTATAATATTTATTGGAGTATCAATAGGAGTTTATGAAAATTCATTGGAAGTTTTTGTGATTAGTTAAGTTCAAAATTTTCTGTGAGTATGATGCTCTAACTTTATTTTTAATATTATATTACTGATAATTTTTTGTGCATTTGCTTAAAATGTATATCAATTGAATTGCATTAATCTATGCATTATAGTAAATAATAGTGGATGTGAGAGATGCATGAAATATTGAAACATTACATTTTGCTACTGATTGCTTCTAATTTTTGTATTGAGTTCTTTCCATAGCAGTTTGTCTGACTTTTCAGGGCTGGGGGTGTGGATACAGGACGCTGATGAGTTTAAGCTCTTGGATCCGAGGTCAGAAGTTACGATCTCATGACAACAGCGGCTTCTCGACCCTGGCTCCTGTCCCTGCCAATAAAAACATTCAGGAAATTCTTACCAAGATTCAGGACAAACCACCTTCATTTATTGGTTCACATGATTGGATTGGCTGTGTTGAGGTAAATGGTTTAAATCTCACTGCATGTTAAAAAATGAGAAGGAAAATAAACTTATTGTATTCTTTTAAATATAAATAGGACCTAATCAGTGGAGTTACTTGCAACAATTGTTAAGCATTGTCCCTCAAAACAATTATGAGCAACCTAAACTCAATAGCATCTAAGCCAACTAAAACTCAAGCATCTCATGTGTTCAATATTAGGTTTTTAATACTACACAGCTTGATTAGGCCTAAGTAAATACTAGCTATACCTGTCTTAAGCGAATTGAGTGGCAAAAGTAAATATTTCCATAGAGAATCTTCTGGAATCAATTTAAATTACTCAAGTTATTAATGAAATTGAACCATTTTTTTACCAACATAGGTAGAATGCTGCTCCATTCTAAAGTTTTTAGGGTCTCTACTAAGACTTGTATCTAATTCTCTTCATTATACATGATCAACAATTTTTCTCATATTTTTCTTGCCCTACAGGCTGGCTATGTGCTGGATGAACTGTATGGGGTTGAGTGCCGTATTGTCCATGTTGCTTCCGGTGCTCAACTTGACAAGCATGTGCCTGAGCTGGTGGAGCACTTCAAAGTTCGAGGTTCTCCTGTGATGATGGGGGGTGATCGTGACAACCTCTCTAAGGGCATCATGGGCATCTGTCAGTGCAAGGATATGACCTATCTTCTCGTTGTGGTGAGGAAATTGGCTTGTGGTTTTTTCCTTAATTTGGTTTTTAGTGAAGTCTTAACCTGATTGATTAGTATCCTTTAATTAATTGAAATAGCTAAATAAAATATAACTCAGTACTCAATGCAGTGAGTGACAGAGAGCGCATTTTCTCGTTGACAAAAACTTGAGGTCACGGACGGACGGACAGACAGACGGA
This sequence comes from Hyalella azteca, assembly GCF_000764305.2. NCBI lineage: Eukaryota > Metazoa > Arthropoda > Malacostraca > Amphipoda > Hyalellidae > Hyalella > Hyalella azteca. The sequence continues at coordinate 164,704 of NW_025939624.1, read as the reverse complement.
CATGGCGAGCACAATAGTGTATTTTTTCCATAAATGAGAAAATGCGCTAAAAATCATGCAATTATCGTGTGTTAGGATAAATGTCATTCTAAGAAAAGGAGTTAACAGTGACTGGGACCAACACCCTTCATATTCTTGTTCTGCAGGACCCACACTTCTGGGGCGAGGCTCGTGACCGGAACTCGCTGCAATCTGAAGGCTACGTCCAATGGAAACCCTTGTCCGAGTTTGATGGAAATTCCTTCTATAATTTTTGCCTACCACAATTGTCTGCCATAGCTTCTCTCTAGTTGGGGGCACTCCAGAAAGGAAAATGTAGATTTTAATGTCCATTGACATATCCAGGAGCCTCGTGCAACTTGGTCCCTCTTCCAGTTTATTGCTGTCCTCTCTGCAATCATATTTTTCACTCTAATGGATAACATCTTCTCTGGAAGATGGCTCATTATGTCCTAAATAAAAGATAGTGAATAATTAATCAACTCTGTAGCTATGGATTTGTTTCTTATGTTATTTAATCATTTCTTGTTGATTGATTCTACTTGCAGGATAAGATGCCAAATGTGATTGAGTTGCTCCTTGGATCTCGTTGTGTATTATAGAGTTGACGTCAAGTTACTGCAAGCTGGTCATTTTTATTTCATGAACTACAGGCGGGGTGCAAACAATTGTTGCTATAACTTATATGCTCAAGGTGTTCACTGATGATTTCTGCAACCGAATTGACTAAAGGTTCTGTGGGATCACGTCATATTTTGTCTCCCTTCACCAGGAAATATTATTTATTAAAAAAATTATGTGCTGGAAATATGACACATTGTCATGGCTTTAGTCAGTGCTAATGTCAGGGTAACTTGATGCTTACAGTTCTGGTAGCTGGCTGATGCTAGAGAAGCTTGATGATCACAGCTCCTGGAGTTAATTGGTAATTTAACAGAAATGTCTGAGATTTGTTGATGTTGGTTAATTGGTTGTAGGGGTTTATTATTGTCGGATCGGAGACTTGTTGAAGTCATTTTATGGATCTTTAATTTGTGACTAAAGGCTGTTACTAAACCTAAGATGAAATATTTAGCTGTGAATATATGTACTATTTTTATGAGTAATGCCATTAATTACTAATAATCCCATGTACCTATGTTTTTGAATCAAAGTCTAATTCTTAAATGACATTGGAGCCTTTGGTGAATTTTTATTGCTGCATATTTTTCGTCACACAAAATCTTGGGAGAGATTCGCCCTCTGTATTTTGAGAATCCCTGAGCAATGTTAGTGGCTTACGTTCATTGGTCGCTGGGACGTCATGCAGCTCGTAGATCATTGCCTGCTTAGGTGCCTGTTTTATAATGGATGTATTTGTTACAGTATTCTGGAGTGGTGCGTAGCAGACATGGTACTCTATTTAATCTTCATTTCACATCCAGAGAATTTAGATTTAACTTCTAGCCAATGAATGTTCGGGTTCAACTAGCCAAAATCTTCTTCTAAATAATTACTGCAATTTATGTTGCCATATTTTCATCGTTGTTCTTTTTATCGCGGGCTTTTTACGTTTATAGTTTCTGATTTAGTGCTAGCTCGCCCTCACGACTGCTCTTATGACGACATAGTCTCTAAAGGCTTGTGCTAGATGCGTTTTTAGTTGAATGCAGGTTATGCCCAAGTATTGTATTAGTATGAGAATCTTGATGATTTCAGGTCCGTTAATGCGCACTGAAATATATATTTTTTTTCATTTCAACTGAACTAATTTTTCTAATAGACCACAGTGATTCTATTTTCTGGTATTGACAGCCTCCAGTTCACGTGTATTTACGTTAAAAATTAGAAGTTATTGTTAGGTAAGACATGCTCAGTTCCAGAATAACGTAGACACAGTTGGTAGGCTCCTTAGGTATAGTTTCACTAGTTTATCTATCACTAGTTTGCTTGAATTAAAATTAGAGTAGTAGACGTATTGTAGTAATAAAATATTTCTATTTAAATGATCATTCATTGGTGCAGTTAAGTAGTTTATTGTAAAAAACAGCTTGAGGATGAGGCATTATTGAATATGAGAAAGTATTTACTGTTTTTTATTGTATTTATATAGTGAAAATATTATTGTAGCACCAACTGTTTCTGAAAGATACCCATATTATTTTGTATGCTCAGGTTAGCAAGAGACTGCTAATTCTTTCTTTGATGTATAATTGCACTGAGTCTTTGAATGTAATTCACCGAGTCCGTTCCATTATAAGCTTGCACTCTTATTCTTGCATCAAGGTTCTTCATCACTTGGCTTCCATGATAATTTTTTTCGCCCGATTGCGCCTGGCGTTCTTTCCGTGAAATTTGATGTTTCAAATGTCTTCGTGTATGTGTGTTTGTGTGTGTATGTCGCAATACACACACAATACAATAGGCCTCGCAATATCTACAGGCCATTTGGTGTCTAGATTGTTGTTTGTAGGAGCTGAATGCTATTCTGGAACCATTATTCTCATGAACTCTGTGTGGCTCTCTGACTGCCATACATTAATATTCGTTTGTTCAACTTCATTTGTGTGTTAATCATGCGCTCTGACTGTGTCTAATCCACCACTCTCTCAGCTCGTCGAAGTTATCTATGATGAATTACTTGCACTATCAAAAGTACATATAGCGTTCTAAGTACAAGTAGCGGCCGATTTCTCCTTTCTGATTGGTGGGTTTAGCTAAAAAAGCCCTCAGTGATTGGTGGGTTAAGCTAGAAAAGCCTTCAGCGATTGGTGGGTTAAGCTTGAAAGGCCATCAGTGATTGGTGGGTTTAGCTTAAAAGGCCGTTAGTGATTGATAATATAAGCTTGAAAAACCATCGGTGATTGGCTGAGAGTTACAAATTCTAAATTATTTTTAAAAATACGAGCGCAGGCAATTCCGAGTCACGAGACTACTGGGTTATGACGCAGACTAGTGCTCAAATTTGACAAGGACTTATGATCAACTAAAAAAATTATGTGTAATCAAAGTTACTTTACATTGCGATTATCCTGTTTTTTATTGATTCAATTTGCTTATAGTGATTGAATGAGCTTATTAATGTTGTACTTTTTAAGACGGAGTTTATTTCATCGAGATCTCGGATTCATTGGCTTTACATCCTGTAACTTGGTCGCGTTGATGCTCATTTTCTGCTTATATACTGTATATATATTCAACATTGATTTATTCTTTGTTGAACCGCTTTCATATCATTCACTTGGACCTGCCCAATTTGATTATTCAACTGCCTTGGTATCGGAGCTGTGCTAAAGGGCCCGATTTTAACTGTCGCGGAAATAGAAATGTATTGATCATTATGCTTCGGAGCTGACTGGTGGTGTTGAAAGCAGAAATTGGCCGTCATATTTTTATATTAATAACGTTAAAGAAAGTATTTGGTTTAAGTTCTATTTGGTGCATGTCAACCCATCGTGGTAATAACAGTATTTTACCAATGACTACGACTCACGGTTTGGGTTCATGGTGAATGGCTGCTGCTGTGCGTTCTAAATGTGGTTTTATTACTTGTTACTGTTGATAAATTGATTATTTTTGTTTTTGCTTTTGATCGACCCAAAATTTTCTGGTAGATTTTGTTGTATAAGGTCTTCGTGCAATATTTGTTTTATTGTAATGTACTTACCTTCTGCAGATTAAATGTTTGAACGTTGCGTTTAAAAGTCAATTTGACTCGTTCACAACCTTCGGTAACGTATGTAATTCTTGGTATTAGTTAGACTTTATATTTTCGGCTTTGTTTGTAACCGTTAAAAAAACATAGATTGAATCATCAATGTTTTGGCGCTATTAACGCGATTTATCGAGTATTTTGGTGCATTTTATATCTATTTGTTCGTTTTATAAAAATCATCTTCTTCCAAATCTGGTCATATCATGCAAGTAACAATTCTGTGTCAAATGTGATCGATTGTTCTCGCTGATTAGTGTGCAAATTATCAGAATACGAGAAGCTCTCCATGAATATTCGCCGGGGTGCCACTTTGGTTCTCTGAATGTGTAAAACGCCGCTGCATTATCTAACTGTATTACGTTACCAGACTAGCAATAACTTTAGTGTAGTAATGGAGTAATTGCACCAACAGAAATATCTGATTCATTAACTCTAATTGTCTTGGTACTGAAACTACAAATAAAATTGGTTGGGTAATAGCACCCCCAATACAGTTGGTGGTGTGGCAGTAAAGACGTTCATCTCTAATGACGCTCCTTAAACCATTGGCAGGTAACAGCTCTCTGACTGATCATGCTAAATACCGAGAGTCTGAGTGTGGATGGTTTTTGTTTATCGTTAAATATCTCGTGCGATATGTGGGTGTTATTCTGCTAGTAAATACTTCAGCTAAAAATATCGTGAGAGAGACTTGACCTCGCTGCTGTTTTGATGGCATTCATAAAGAAAATTAACTCTGTAGATCCCACAGGCAGGAATGCAATTGACCGTTCGAGTATTTACCTTGGCCAATTGACCGTTCGAGTATTTACCTTGGCCAATTGACCGTTCGAGTATTTACCGTGGCCAATTGACCGTTCGAGTATTTACCTTGCCAATTCTCACCTTGGCAAGAATTGACGGCGCCTAGACGCTGGCAGCTTGTATCATAATTTAGGTTTAGGGCGTGGCCACCTGAAAGAATTTTCTCTGTCAAGCCGTTGCATTAGCTAGCTACTGCGCTATACATATTCATTTAATTTTAGTAATGGGCTATATATGATAAAACTAGGTAAGAGAGATTTAATCGTTTATTCCTGTGTAATGGGCCCTGGTGGGCTTGCGGTGTTGCAACTATCGAACACCCCTTGCTGGAGTGCTTCCACTGTGATGGTTTGCGGCTGTTAACTAGTTAGATCTTACTGTTGTTAGCAGCTTGAAGGTGAGGAAGTAGCTGCCCGATGACCACTTGTTACACCTGGACTCAACAGGATTTACTTGGGAAGTTTCAGTCTTATTTCACTGGTTCTTTGAGATCTTATTCAATTGGCTTATAGCTTTGGATCTGAGCTCAAACCAAGATGTTACTTGTGCATTACAGAGAAGCTAGGCGATTTGTCTGCGTTAAATAGATGACTGTTGCTCTTATTATTGCATGCTTAACATTTCTGCAAAAGTTGCCTCCTCCAAGAAGTATCCGAACAGATGGATGCCGGACACCCAAGGCCCGAGTACTACTGATCAGCACCTGACGTTCCAGGCGGTACTGCGTGTATGCTAGGAGAAAATGCTCTATGGTATCCTCCACCCCACAGTGCAAGCACATGGGAGTGTCAGCCATGCCAAATCGATGAAGGTACGATCGAACCCCAGCAAGCCCCAAACGAAGGCGTGTAAGAACTACGGCAGCACGACGAGAGCAACTGGCAACCCATGGAACAGAGGACAAATCAGTCCTCACAGAAGCAAGATGATGTCCCTTACCCTCAACAGCCAATGTAGAGATCCAGTCCAGCTCCCAAGACCTGACAAAGCAAGAACGAAGCACAGCAAGTGTGTCAGAACACGAGAGATGAAACAACGCAGAGCGATCCAGAGTATGACCCATCTTTGCAACTGCATCCGCCCGCTCATTCCCAATAATATCAGCATGGGCCTTGACCCATTGTAGGCGCACAGTTTTCCTCTCATTCAGATCAAGGAGCAGCTGACGAATTTGATATACAAGATCGCAATTCGTATCCGTCGGGGAACATAGGAGCTGCAAGGCCACAAGTGAATCAGAGAAAATAACCCAGTATAGAGATGTCTCACTTACAACGAGCTTCAAAGCATGTAATATGGCGATCAATTCAGCCGACAGGATGCTATGCCTGGGGTTAAGCCGCCATGTAACCGCCCTTGCTTGTGATGGTATATATAAACCACAGGCTGTAGATGGAGTGTCCATCAATCGCGACCCATCGCAGTAGATTGCCTTATACCCAGGGTAATGTTCCCTAACATGAACAGAAAAAACAGTCGAATCAGTCAAGCCAGAGACAAAGCGGAAATCAAGACAAATAAGACGAGTCACACAAATCCAAGGGGGAACCGGACCAAATGCTGGTAGAGGCTGGCGATAACAAACCGGGAGCCCCAGGTCAGTGAGCAGCTGAGGGCCCCGGCTGAGCACTGATGTAGCACCGCCACTTACAGCTTCTGCGGTAAGATCCCCAGCCGGACGATACTGCAGCCTTATATATGTACTAGCTGTCAAGTATTGCCGTCTCAGAGCCAATGGGGGAACATGGGCTTCAATACCAAGTGAAATTACTGGTGTAGTAAGACGAGCGCCTAGGACAAGTCTCAGACAAGCATTTTGAAGTATGCCTAGTTTTGATAATTGTGCAGAGGATGCAGTCTGATAAAGAACAGACCCATAGTCTATCTTAGCCCTGATATAGGCACAGTAAAATAGACGGAGGAATCGACAACTGACACCCCAGTTAGGTGATGCCAAGTGCTTAAGCAAGTCCATGCGGCGAATCACATCTGTGCGAAGATGGCACAAATGTGGCCCCCACTTGAGGCGAGGAGCATCCAATATCATTCCTAGTAACTTATGCTGTCGTTCATATCTAAGTAGATCTTACTGATAATTAACATTGAGAAACTTACGGTACGCGCATTGTTCAATGAAGGAGATCTTGGGAAATAGAAGAGAATATCTTGTGATCGAGGTCACTTTTCTCTCGAACACTGGCAAACTGGAATCATTGTGAAGAAGCATCACGACTCTAGGAAACGATGTTAAGTTTCCGCATCACGACTCTACGAGTGACTAAAAATATTGCAGTAAGTGTGAGTAGAAAGTCGATTTACTTAGATCATGTCTAGGCGAAATAATTAACCTGCGTTGATCCATCTACGACACATAAAGCCTCATAATCACCGTCGTGTACGCCTTTTATGCCAAGCCAACCTTTATCCCGCATATGTTCCAGTCATCTCCATAAACTCATTCTATCCTTTTTATCCTATCAAAGTCCTGTTCTACTGAGCTCCATGAAGGACCTCCAAGTGCTTGTCTTCCTCTTCGCTATTCTATTGCACCATACGATTTGTCCAGCTCTGAATTAATTCGATTAGTTTATTCGTTTGGTTAGTTATGTAATAAAACCTTATATTTTTTGACTGATCGAATTAAAAAAAGACACAAGAATATCAAGGTAATTTTTCCCAGTTGGTATACGTTTCCTAAAAATCTTTCGTCTTGAACCTTAAATTGTACAGCTGTGTACGTCAGTGTTGATTCATAGTTGACGGTGGAGGGTGTGCTTTGTTGTTGTCGATCTTCGCTCTACGAGAGACGTAGGAAGATGAGTGAGCACAGTTATCTAAAATCCTTAGAGTAAAATTTCCGAAATGAATACTATTCTCATGGAAGGCGAGACGGTTTATAATTCTCACGATGACAACCACATTGTTATGTCAGATAAAGTCCAGTCATTGGCTGGAAGTATTTATCAAGAATTTGAACGTATGATCAGCCGATATGACGAAAATGTTGTCAAAGATCTCATGCCACTTGTTGTCAACATTCTCGAGTGTCTTGATCTCGCCTACACGGAAAACCAAGAACACGAGGTAAATTCCAAAGTCAATCTGTGTCTGTGTTACTGTTAAAATTAAATCTTTTGATCATCTTCATGAATTTATTTAATGGTGTTGCGGTTGCGCCAGTTATTCAAATCAAACGACAAACATCCAGCCCATAGTATTAGTATAAGATATCATTAACAGTTAAAATTGCACAATAATAGCATGTATAGCATAACAAAGGTTAAGGATGCTGAGGTTTTAAATGCAGGACCTAGAGGCTAGAGGTCAGCCTGGTCAGGTGGAAAAGTAAACTTGTAGAGGTTAAAAATTTTGCTGAGATCCCAAAATTAAATATTTTAACTAGATTTTAAATCTCATTTTTCAATTATGTAAAGTTTGATTAATTATTTGATAGTAACTGATTTATCTTGCCTCTTCTTGAAAGTCCGCTGACTCAAAGAATTTAGAGCACAGCCAACATAGGCTAAGTGGAAAATTGGTCAGAAATCAGAATCTCAGAAGTCACCCATGAATCAGACAGAAATGTCTGTGAATCTGACCAAATTCATCTGTTCGGCTGTTCCTATTGCCTTTTTCCAATTATTTCAGTTAAAGAAAAGAAAAATGGCCTATTTTCACCCTGCAATTTTTACAAATCACACATAAAACAATTGTTTTTGGATTTTTGCCCTTCCACAATTTAGGAAACTTCTTAGTAAAATCTACTAAGGCAAACCAGACACCAGTGAGGTGAGGCTGAGCAGTGACCTTACTGACCTTGTAGTTGCCATCCTTTTATAAGTCCTATCATCCTATGACCATGACTGTTCCAGTAAACCTGAGTAAATTAATATGAATACATTAGCATTTTCATGCAGGAATGAAACAATATTAAGTAAAATTTAGACCTTGACTAGATAAAAAAATTTTTAAGCGGACAGCAATTGAAATATCTCATTTTTTCTTGTTTGTTACTCTGAAGAAAAAAAAGCTTTATATATATAGTCAGATGGGGTAAGACAGGACTGAAATCATTAACAAGCCTGTAGCATCTTTACCAAGAATAACTAAAAACCCTGACCTATCACAAGGTGTATATATGCAATGGGCTTCTAAGCTACAACTCAGACATTTTGCATCTAACATAGTTTTCTGTACAGATTAAAAAAAGTGAGCTGGGTTAAGACAGGACCAACTGGCAATTCTTATGTTACATGATTTTTAATAAAAGTACAAATCTGATATTCAATATTATCAATCTAGAAACACATTATTTGATTAAACAACCACTTGTTACTGTTTGTGTCATGGGAATCAACTCTAATATCAGTCACATTGGAGTTTTTGTCATGAGAAAACTTTGTTAAGCATAGTAATAGTGGGTTGGCTTTGGTTCATTGTAGAGCACTGCTAAATGCTTCATGTATATTCCATTAGTGTCATTATCTGCAAATTTATCAAATTGATAATAAAACCAATGGATAATAACTTGAGTGTCAAACTTCATGTGTTTTCTTGCTAACTGCCTTTGTGGTGCACTTCTTCTTATGTAGCCCATGCCCTCTCACAGAGTTGTGATAATAATTATTTTTCATGTTTCACACAATGATTTTTCCCCCAGCCAATCTTGAACATAGTTCTGCAGCTCACTAATGGGAAAAGACAACCCTATTTTCTATGCCCCTTTGATGCAATTTAAAATAGTGCACTAAATTTCTATAATTAAAAAAGCTAACAAGTTATAATGAAGTTTGAGCCATAGATAAAAATTTTGACCAAAATACTCTATGTACTGCACAATAATATATTCATTTAAAAACTATTTTTGATAAACTGTACCAGGGTAATAGAGGACCATTTGTGGGGGAAGACAGGACCATTTGTGGGGTAAGCTAGGACCACATGTGTGGTAAAACAGGATCATTTAGTGGACCCATCTTACCCCATGTCCAGTCCTTTTTTACCCCATTTTAGAATACATGTCAGGCAGTGATTGTAGCAGGTAGGAATGCCTAGTATGTTTCAAAAGTTGCTTATTACTTGAGGTTACCTGCCTACATCCACAAACCTGGCCAAAAAATTTTTTGTCATTAGACAGAGCTTATTTCCCAAACAGAGCTTATTTCCCAAACTATTTTTTGACCCTTCTTTACATAGGTTTTCTTCAAAAATTAGCCAGATATTCATTATTTGCAGAAGAGGGTTGCCACACACACTGAAATGACAGGCAATGATTGCTCTAACATATTCTTTTGTCAAATTAAATTCAGTGCAATTAGAATGCACGCCATGGGCTGGTCCTTTCTTACCTCATGAAGGCTGCCATCCTGTCTTACCCCATTTGACTATATGTCCTACTTATAATAAAATTTTTTCTCACCTGTTTATTAAAATATGGCAGTTCTAAAATTTTGTAATTGTGGTGGATTAGAGATCTTAAAGGGTTTAGCTCAATTGTGAAATTTACATCAAAATATATGATATATGATTCATCTACTGTTAATGCCATCATGCCATGTAAGTTGTTACTCCGCAACTCCTGCACTTAACTTGTCACTCATGTATAAAGACCACCTAAGGTCTGGATAACCCTGGGTCTGGGCAACAAATGTTGGGGTTATCCCTGTCTAAAGGTCAATGGTCTGGCCACAAGCTGGTAATGTACCAGCTTGTGGAACAAAACAATAAAACAGAACTCACAAGAACAAACAGATGAAGGACTAAGAAAGAACATATTAAATGATGTCAGTGGTACATTATGGTGAAATATAATGGTTAACAAGTTGGTAACAATGAGAGCCAAGGCTATGAGGGATGTGGTGAACTTAACATAAGAACAAAACCAGTAGCCCAAACTGGATTGAATAGAACAGAGCAAACAAGGATAATTGGTAAATTAACTAAATTGGGCTTATGATTTTAAACAATGTGAGAAAGGTATGGTTGTGGCCTAAAAACTGATTATTTTTCATACCAGGGTGAAACAAGATGGGACAGTAGAGAGTTGAAATTAATTTGTACTCACTTGAACAATAAATTCTACTCCAAATTTTAAATGAAAATATTTTCTATCTAACTCTTCACTCTACTTTTTTTTTAACAGAAATTGTCATCTATGAAATTTTACTTACATTTTCTTTATATATAAAAATACCTAGATATTATTACATACGTATATATTATTTGTAGAATAATTACATCTCAATAACAGGAACATCTTTCCAATATACCTTTTTTTATTAATGCAGATCTGATGATTATTTTTGTCAAGGATTCTGCTAAATATAAAATTATGAAAATTCGTATTTTTCAGGTGGAGCTTGAACTTCTACGTGAAGATAATGAGCAGCTTGTTACTCAGTATGAGCGGGAGAAGCAGCTGCGCAAGTCTTCGGAGCAGGTTGGTCATTGTGATTCCAATTTCACTTGTATCTTGATAAAACAAATGATGAATTCTGAAATAGAAGAATTTTATCTATTTGTATTTATGTAATTTTTTTGTCATTTTGGTATTATATTGTTTTTATTATTTAAAATGCATTTCTGGATAATCTGTTATTACTTTTCTTGGAATTTTTAGAAATAACTCAACCTTAAAAATAAATGTAAAATATTGCAATGTTTCCATATTTCTACACAGAGACTGCTGGAGATTGAAGATAATGTGGAAGAAGAGCGGAAAAACACCCAGAATAAAGTTCAAAGTCTGGAGTCAATTGTCCGAATGTTTGAGCTGAAGAATAAGAATGCATCAGATCATGGTTAGCTGCTATATATTTGCCTATTAGCTTTAGGTTTTTCTTCAACTTTTAATATTGAAATCAGCATTATTTTAACCCTAACCTAGTAGTATTATATACCTACCTATTATGGATGTCTTCATCTCTTAAAATTTCAAATAGGTTATATAAATACAGAATACCGTACCTGGTACGCCTTCACCATCATGTCTAAAATATGACTTAATTTTTACTTTTTTCCCTTTATTATTTAAATTTCTGCATTGCAGGGAGCCGCTTAGAAGACAAAGTTGAAGAGATGAAGCAAGAGTACAGCCGATTACATGATCGTTACACTGAACTTTTCAAGACACATGTAGACTACATGGAGCGGAGTAAAATCTTGCTTGGCACGGACAGACTTGACCAAATCTCTCGACCCAACAAGCTTATGGGTCCAAGCATGGGCATGACCAGGTGAGCATTCTAGTACTTCATTATCCATTTTGTAGAGACTCTTTTCACAGGTTTTTGTGGCTATAAGTCCGAGACACATTGCGTCACATGTTCATTAACTTGTATTCAATAATATGCATCACTAGTTTGGCTAATTTAAAAAAGTTATATAATAGCTCAGTGTTTCTATATTATGTCCTACACACAAGAGATTCAATGCAGTAAAAAATAAATTGACTAAATTCTTCTGAATAAGATATTCTCAATGATGGAAGAATTTGCATTACATTTTTTCCTAGAGCAGTTAAGTATTCTAATTGATGGAGCAGTGCATTAAATAGCTTCATTTATTACAAAAATTCTAATCTCATTACTCATATAAGTGTACTTCACAGCTAAGATATACATATCATTTAACACTCTGTATCTAAGATTCATTTAATGATAAAATTGGTGTTCTTGGCTCCATAATTTTAGCATCATTTGGAATTATCTCAATCACGAGCACCATTAATAGTACCTATGTTATTCACACTTCCTCTGATCAGCTGTTGTATTTTTCTGTGTTGCAATGACTGCACATGTTCTGGAGGTAAAATAAAGGTAACTTATTGAAAAGTCTTTTGACTTTTAAGTTCTCATGATCATGGGAGAAATTTACTAGCTGGCATGCATGATCCTACATGACCTGTGTTTTGTCATGTAGCAGTTCAACTTGGTTGTTTTCTTAGTAGTCATTGGGCAAGCATGACCTTATTGAATCTCAATGATAAATGTGTAAAACATTCCATATTCCAGTCGCTTTCTCATTTATTGGCCAAACAAGGGTCTGATTTTGGTTCTTTATTCATAAAAGAATAGTTTTCCTTCTATTCTAGTTGTTTCCCTTTAGTCTGACCATGTCACTATAAAATTTTCGAATCCTACTATCACGATCAAAACTGGCAATAAAAAAAAGCCTATATAAGGTCACTGTTGTAGCTGTGAAATATTTTCCTCATCACCTATAGGGCACTTCCTATTTGTTCAACAATGCTATACATGAGTCATGCCCTTGCCATAAGGGTGGAGCAGTGAAAAACTATTTGGTATTAACTTCAACTCTTAATTTTATCCCTAACACATCCCAATTCATGCATTTTACTGGAATTGAATTTTCTGTTTTGCTCTCCATCTCAATTGCGTTTTATCCACATCACATTGGTTGCCATTATCGTTGTTATGGATTACTTACTATGCATGCTTAGGCATTCCTTAGTATGTTGGATACCTTTTGGTGATCTTCTATATCTTGTTCCATTTTTGATTATCGGGAAAATGATCCGGAGTTTTGGACCTCATTTGAACTTCTTTGTCACGCCTATCTTGCAGTTTAAGTTGTTCTTCTGCTAAGACTCAGGGTTCTTTCATCTACCATCAATGATGTCACTGTAAAGTTTCTTTACTCTGTTTGAATGTTTGCTTTAGTTCTCCCTTTGAAATTACAACTTGGGTTTATATTCTATTCTTTCATACGTTTTGTTCCTCGTTCTGAATTTTAGTATCCGAAGTGCATCTCATGTTTCTCAATGGTTAGTAGCTGGAATAATTGTTTGTGCTGTGTTTTAGGCCTTCGTTTTTTTTTATCCATTTGTTTCTTTCTTCAAGTTATTTTTTGTTTAAAGAACCTTTATAAATGTCATTTTATTTAAGAAGTTGTCCCTACTTTTGAACACAACATGCAGTCATTCAAATACTGGGTGGGTGATTTCTTTTATGCTATCTGGAATCACTTGAATTACGGCATTCTCATCTCTTTGCTGAATTTTTCTTTAAGGATTTATGATTATTATTATTAATTGTTTAAACTTATTTCCCTACTTTTTTAATAATCAGTTTCAATCTCATATGATATTTTCATCATTGAGTATATAATAAAAATATATATTTTTACTTCTCATTGATTTTCAATTTTCATCATTGAGTATATAATAAAAAATATATTTTTATTTCTCATTGATTTTCCTCCTCCTGGGCTGGTCCTGAGAGCAGCTTCTTGCCCGGCAGGTCTTCGGGCCCCGTGTCTTTTGGGTTCAGTTCCCTGGACCCCAACAAGAGCCTCACGTCCCCCGGCGACTATGGGGAAGTTGGGGCTGTATCTGCCACCCAAGCCTCTGGGTCGTCGTCGCTCAAGAACGAACTTCATGTTAGTCTTTGTGGGACGAATTTATGTGTAAATTTTTACTACTAAATGTGTATATTTATGTTAGTCTTTTAGGGAAAAATTTATATGTAACTTTACTTCTAAATGTGAATAAGTTATCAAACTTATGCTCATAATACTTACTTAATAATAAAATTCTAGTATCTTACAATGTAACTCATTTATATTAATAAATAAATCCACATTGTACTGATTCTTTTAAATAACTGATTTTCCAATTTTATAATGATATTCTTGGAGTTTTGTGATGTACATTACGAAAGAAGTTATTTTATGAACAGCTCTAGTTTTATCTTATGAGCCTCCCACTACAATATCTCATTCACTATGAATGATTTTTTTTCATTGAGATCTCTGTGGAAAATTAATATAATTTATCACTATATCTATAAAGATAATGATAAAGTTTTTACTTAGTAAGTATTTGAGAATAAAATGCTATGCAATTTTGTCACAGGAGGCGGGCGTTGGGCCCGACAACGCTGTGAGTCACGTTGACAGGAGTCAACTGACTGATGGTGTTGAACACGTGGAGCGTTCAACTGACACCAGTGAGTAGATGTTGAACACGTGGAGCGTTCAACTGACACCAGTGAGTAGATGTTGAACACGTGGAGCGTTCAACTGACACCAGTGAGTAGATGTTGAACACATGGAGCTTAAGCATCGCTGCACTGCATTCAGCTCACAGATTCAGCTCAGCTATAAAATTTAGTTTCCAACTTTTACGTCGTGGAAGAACTTTTAGTGTTCAGCATCAATAAGACATCACAAATTTCAGTCAATAGCTGTTATTACCGTCTTGCTGGCAACAGAAATATTATAGTTATCTAAGAAATCCAAATAAATGCAGGTCATTTAGCATATTTATATGCTTTATATGTCCTAGTGTTTTTTCTTATACACTCGAGTTCATCATACGTGTATTTCTTCCATATCAAATTATGGCACAGACTTGAAGCAGTCAATATTTGCAGGCTGATCTTGGCAAGCCTTAAATTAATTGTTATGTGTTGCAGGAGGCGCGTGGGGCCCCGGCGCCCTCACTCCTGACGGGGAGCTCATGGCGTCCCCTGAGCTCGACGACGACCTCGCCAACAACGCCATGACCCGCTCCTTCACTAACAAGTCTGCGCTCTCTTATTTATTTCTGCTACGATTTATTCTAGCTTGAAATCTCATTACTGGAAAAAGTTCCTATTCTCATCGCTGGAAACACTTGCTATTCTCATTGCTGGAAACACTTGCTATTCTCATTGCTGGAAACACTTGCTATTCTCATTGCTGGAAACACTTCCTATTGTCATTGCTGGAAACACTTCCTATTGTCATTGCTTGAAACACTTGCTATTGTCATTGCTTGAAACACTTGCTATTCTCATTGCTGGAAACACTTGCTATTGTCATTGCTGGAAACACTTGCTATTCTCATTGCTGGAAACACTTGCTATTGTCATTTCATTGCTGGAAACTCTTGCTATTCTCATTGCTGGAAACACTTGCTATTGTCATTGCTGGAAACACTTGCTATTCTCATTGCTGGAAACTCTTGCTATTCTCTCTATATCTAGACAGCTTCTTATGTCTTATATGAAATATATTCTTCTTATAGCTGTTTATCACTTCACTGATAATTTTGTATAGAACAACTCTTTTTTTATATTTTTCTAAATTGTTTTATTCTCTCATCTTTATTTTTCCACATTAATGAGAATTAATTTTTGATTCCTTCAAACTTACCCTTATTTGTTTCCTGTAATTTGCGTATTCTTTTTTCCTGTTGTATGAATAATATTGACTATTCAAAATTTACTTTACTACTTTACTAACTTTAGTTTCTTTAGACATCTAAGGGAATTTAATAATAAAGTTTGCTGATAACACTGCAGCTGCGCATTACGCTGTTCAGATTTAACATCTATATTCTTAAGACCGTTTGTTTATCTTAGTTTGAATTGATATTGAAGATGATTTGATCTTATAATAAGGTGATAATATAAGTGTTGTGTGGCAGGGAGGAGCGCGCGGCCATCATACTATACTAATTTATCATCTGTATTGAGAAAAACGATACATTGAGCTTAATTTCTAAGGATAGTAAAGATAAATACACCGTATAATTTAGTGATAATATAAATGTTTGGCAGGGAGGAGTGTACGGGCAACATTCTAAACCAATTTATCATCTACAGACAAAAAACGATATATTGAGCTTAGTTTTAAAGGATAGTAAAGATAAATGCACCGTATTATTTAGTGATAACATAAGTGTTGTATGACAGAGAGGAGCGTACGGGCAACGCGCTGTACCACTTTATCATCTATATACAAAAACGATATATTGAGCTTAATTTGAAGATAAATGCACCGTATAATTTAGTTACAATATAAATGTTTGGCAGGGAGGAGCGTACGGGCAACACGCTGTACCAGGAGCTGCAGTTCCAGGAGCCTGACGCCCTCGCTGATGTCGACGAGACCGCCGACATCACTGGTGGGTGCTTGTAACATTTACTTGTCTAACACATCCTTAAACTTTCCTAAAACATTCCTCTTAACTTCCTTACTTCCTGTCACTTGAGAGATCATTTTACTTCACTTTTTGGATGAAAATTGGTTTTCAACTTTGATTAATAGAGTGTTGACCTAATTAAAAAAATGATTTTTAGTTGTTGGTCCTTTGCGCAATCCACTTGTTTTAAACATCCCTGTAAACTTTAGGAGTTTTTTGTTACCTGCTGTCAGTTGAGTAATTAGTTTAATTAACTTTTTAATGAAAATGGTTTTCTAACTTTCACTAAATAAAATTCACTTAATTTATATAGAAATAGTTTGATTAATAATGTTAGTTTCAATTGTCTGGTTAGTGCAGGTCTCTATCTTTTTGTTTGTAGTTGACTAGTTACTGTTTTTAGTTCCTATTTAAATAGTTTCTGAGCTTCATTCCTCAGTGCCAGGTATAAAGTTTAATTAATTACCGGATAAACTATTCTGTCCCTTTACAATATTATGCTAAATTATATTACTTTATACTTTTTCATGATACAATGGTAATCAACATCTAGCGCATTCATCAATTGGCTTTCACTGACTGTGACTGAAAACAGGAAATTTGTTATTGTTCAGAACTACCTATATATTGTTGAATTTTTTTTAACAAAAAATTAGTATAGAAGATTTTTTCCTTAGATAATTAAAAAAATAATTTAGAATGATAAAATTAGATTTTATAATTAGAATACATGAATATTTGCGGTGATTACCTCTGTGCTGCTAGGAGGCTGGGTGCACCCTGGCGAGTATGCGTCCTCGGGTCAGTGCTGTGCCGTATTTTATGTATTATTTTCACTCAATTATTCCATTCTGTTCATTAAAATTTTTATTATATTAGTCCTATCAGCCAGTAATATAGCAATTGCCTTTTATGTCACGTTATCTTGCCCATCTTGTGCATTATTATCACTTAATTATTCCATTCCATTCTTTAAACTTTTTTTATTATATTAGTCTTATCAGCCAGTAATATAATTGCTTTTATGTCACATTATCTTGTAGGGTCTTTTTTTTTTTGTTTGTAAAGCAGGCAGGAGCAGATCATTCATTTCTTATTCCGCCCTTGCATTAGGCAGTCGTTTGTTTGTTAGTTTATAGATTTGGATGTTCGTATAAGTACATCATTGGCAAAATTATCTATTTTTTTAATATCGCAATTCAAGGTTGAGAATGCAGCTTCTTTCTTCCTTAATATTAATTTAATCTTATGAAAAATTTGTTTAAAGGATTATAAAGGTTTGTCATGTTAGGGTTAGGGTAGTGGTCATTGAGGGTCTTTTGATACCTATTGACGAAGTGAACAAGACTGAGTTGTATAATATGATGATTAGGATGGGTGATTAATTGAGTGATAGCGATTAATCTTGCCAAGGGGGTGATAATCACTCATAGATTAATTGATTAACTAGCCTAGGCAAAATATTCGTCTGACTTGTGCCACCAAATTATCCATGTTCTGCTCTTATGTATTATTAATTTCAATCGGTAGTTAATATTGCTCGTTAGAAATAGAATCCCGAAAACTTCAGCTTTCCCTATTTTCTTTGTCACGTTAAATGTTGGCGAGTTTCTTTCTAACAATAAATGCTATCTATTGTTTTATAATCCAGTTTATTTAGTTTGAAAAGTTAAACTTTCGTTTGGTTATACGCAGTAAAAGCATCTCCTTTTTCCCTCTCAATAGCTGTAACTGCTATGTTGTGCTTGACAGCCTGAAATTATGTGCTCCTATTTCAAACGTAGACGCAATCACAAAAATTTAGATGCACATTTTAACGTGTGTCGATGTTCGAGTTCCGATAATAACGAGTGTCTGGTCTGCTAATGTTGTTTGTTTTGCCTACCTTGCATGTTGCACTCCTGCACTTCTCATCCGCACTCTGGCTTAATGACCTCCTCAATGTCTGCACTCCAACCTCTACTGCATCTGCACTCCTCTGGCTTAATATGGCTTGACCTCCTCATGTCTTAATTTGCCTCGTCAACGCTCTTTGGATCCACAACGGCAACTAATGTCATGACGATGACATATACAATCTCGATATCTTTGTTTCCAAATCGGTGAAACCATTCTGTTTGTCAAAACCTGCGACCACTACACTCGCTGCAACAAATTACATTTGAAACATCCGCTGTACACGTCTCGCGAGACGACACTAGTGTCTTCTGTCTCTTCGCTGTCATATCCTGTCTCGTGGGAGATATTCTGTGTCTTGTCTACAACTTTTGCTGTCTCGGAGTTGCGTCGCTGCAGACAGCGGCAGTGAGTCTGGCGAAGTACACAAGCAGCAGCCTTCATCAGAGGAACCGTCGTCAGCTTCACATGATTTCGGTACTGACGACATCGAGAATAATGTGATCAGAGAGACGATCGATCTTTTGCATGACTTTGCTTGTGGCCTTTACACACAGCATGCGATCATTTTTATCCCTAAGCTTTGCATTTATTTAAAGTTCCTTTTATGTTTTACTTATTGCCTGATGATTGTCAGCTCCCGCCACCACGCTTTGTACCAAGAATACGGTTTTCGTGCATGCACTAGCTATTTTCTAATCATTTAATACTTTATTATAATACGTTGACTAACGACCTAGCAATGGTTACATTTCCCAACCTGTTTAGTATATATTCTGATCCGGTTTAACAAAAAATCACTTATGGATTTGATGAATCCAGAATGCTTCTGATGTCCATCATCACTCTACCAAAAAGATAAACTAATTGATGAACATTGATACTAATGTTGTACAAAGTTAGAATAAATTTCTTTCTTAGAACAATGAAACGGTTAAATTGTAGTAAGTTTAGCCTAACAGAAAGGCAGCTGAAGTATAGATCATCTGCAGGCAATGAGTGCCTGCAGCTCTCTCTGTTTCTACTCTGAACTTAAAAAAGCTCCAAATTTGATTGATGTTTTCACAGTTTTCAACATTCGTATTTTCATAGCATAGCCTTAGCAACTGCATTCATTATTTCAATTTTTCTAATGATCTTATCCAACTAAGTTGGGCGTTTCTTGATTTCGTAACGCAAATTTTATCGAGGTTTTTTCAAGGGTCATGGATATGGTGATTTTGGGTCATGGAGATGGTGCACAATATAATTTAGCAATATAACATGCATTCTATAATATTATGTTAGACACACCTACTGCTGTCATGACCATGGGTTCAGACATCCAGCTAACCATACACATCCACTCAACACTAATAGTGATAACGAGTGCCATTACAGACGGTGATTAACCAATTGATTTGTTGCTTATTTGTTAGACAAGCCGTGTTTCCCCTTAGATTAACATAGTTCACCCTTTACCAACTCACATCCATTCAACGCTGATGGGGAAAACTAATATCATTACTAAAGTTGATTACCTAGTGAGTTTGTGTGTTAATTGCTGTTAGACCAGCCATGCTACGCCTCGGACTGACATAGTTCCTCCTCTATACCTGCTGCTGCATCTGTCATGGCGTTGGGGTGACGCTGGGCGGCTCCTCTGCTAACATCACGCATCATGTCACCTGCTAACTCATGTGATGCGTGATTGCATTAACGCTTCATCATCTGCTGTACAATGATCACGGTCCGCTGTACAATGATCACGGTCCGCTGTACAATGATCACGGTCCGCTGTACAATGATCACGGTCCGCTGTACAATGATCACGGTCCGCTGTACAATGACATCTTTATGGCTCCTGCCTCCTGAGTTACATGTACAGTCACCGACAATTTCTTTGGTAAGCAACGCTGATTCTTATGAGCTTGGGTAAGATTTTTAACAATTCATTCATTATATCTCTAGCAAGCATTAACTCGGTTGTTCGCTACTTTATACTAACTATTCTTATATTTAACTTGTGCTGAAGTGATTTAATCAGAATTTTGCCACATTCATTCGTGTGATAAGTACATTCTAAGTTTTTCTGAGCTTACTATTGCTACACTTACTAATATTTATTCGAACACTCAAATTTTATCGTTATCTTGCCCTAGAAAAATGGCATCGGACTAACCAAAATATCGGGCCAAATTTTTGCTCACGTCAAACTATTTGTATTAGAACGCCCATTTTGGCGTTCAGTAAAAATCTTGCTTCTGATTTATAACGATTATCGTATTCTTCTATAATGTCATGCGTATTTGATCATAATATGGAATGAATGGGTCTATTATAAATTAGGAATTATCCATGTCTGTCTTGCAGGTATGGGCAAAGAGGTCGAGAATCTCATCACCGAGAACAATGAGCTGCTGGCTTACAAGTGAGTTCTGGTTACATGTTGAAGCTGTCGCCTGTTCATCATGAGGAATGACATCATCATGCCATATTAGCTATGCTGATCTGGCGTCATCATGCCACATTAAACATGCAGATTTGGCATCATCATGCTGCAATAGACAAGCAAATCTGGCTTCATAATGCCACATTAGACATGTAGATCTGGCCACATCATGCCACATAAGGCATACAGATTTGGCATCATTATGCCACCTTGGGCATGCAGATCTGAAATTATCATGCCACATTAGACTTGCATCATCATGCCAGATGATGATGTAATGCCACACTGGGCATGCAGATCTGAAATTTATCAGCCTATACCAATAGCCTACCTATCAGCCTATATCAATAGCCTATGCTTGACTCGCCTTGGGTGCCAACAGTGAGCAAGAAATTCTGCGGGAGGAGATCCAGTCTGTGAACGCCGTGAAGAGCAGACAAGCCCTGCGCATCCAGGAGCTCGAGGACGACATCAAGAAGCTCAAGCTGCAGATGGAGAACATGGAGCAAAAGGGCACTGGTGAAGATGAGGTCAGATACACAACATTTTTGTATTTCTTAGAGAGTAATTATGCTTTATTACAGAGTGATAATGCTTTATTACGTTGCCCCTTCACAAATGCTACCGTACATTTTTTGTATGATATCAACTCTTCAGTTTATTCTAGAATTTTCTTCCCCTTTCTAAAGGCATCCCAAATGAGGTGGGATTTTCTAAGCGTTTGTATTTCTTAGTTTATGTTTTTGTATGTTACCCCTTTTGAAATTCACTAGAATATGATGAGATTTTCGACTAATTTTTTATGGCACAAAGTCCTGCATGTAAATCATATTTGTATTCTGTACTGCACAAATGATCATTGTAGTGTTGACTTGTGTGCTGCTGTACGCGTACAGGACGAGGTGCCGATGGCGCAGCGTAAGCGCTTCACGCGCGTCGAGATGGCGCGCGTGCTGATGGAGCGCAACCAGTACAAGGAGCGCTTCATGGAGCTGCAGGAGGCCGTGCGCTGGACCGAGATGATCAGGGCGAGCAAGGGCGACCCTGATGTCGACAAGAAGGGCAAGCACTCCATATGGAAGCTGTGAGTTGCAATGTTGCTTTGAAGTCCAGGTACTGATTATTATTTATCTTTATAACCAAGTGTGTAGTGTCGGTTGGTTTGAAGTGCAGCCACTGATTATTATTTAGCTTTATAACCAAGTTTGTAGTGTCGGTTCTAATGTTTTTGTTAGTGCAGACTGACTTAGTTAACCAGCCAGTCATAGAAACATTTTATTAAATTTTATCTGTCTCTCCAAGTTTTTTCTGCCAACGTGCCTGGTTTGGTAAACGCAAGTTCAGTCATCGAAAGCAATTTAATTATTTTCCTCTGTTATTTGTGCTCCTCTCGTACTGCACTTCATGTCAACTATTACCACTTCCTTAGACTGTAGAGGCTATCTTGGCAAGAAAGAATTTTGCGTGACCATTTTCGTATTATTTTCCATCTTGTAATAACTCTTTCTCAGATGTGTTGTCCGTCACCCTGCCTGCATTGCTTGTCATTCCTCACAAAGTTCTTAATGTGTTCATTGCCATGCAGGTTCAGCAGCCTGTTCAGCGGGTCCGGAACGGAGAGGTCAGAACGCGCGCTGCCCCATGGCAGCGTCCGCTACGACACCGCCGGCCAGACCGTGGCGCCCCCACCAGCGCTGCCGTCCGCCGCCCCTCTCGACACCATGCGACGCCGCAACAAGACCAAGCCTCTGCACAACGAACTCTTCGACACTTCCGCTGATATGTGAGTTAATTGTCTTGCTTAGTTTGCAGCCATCATTAGAAATCAATTCATTGCTGCAATAAGTCTAAGCCCCTGTAGCCCATAGCCCGACGTAGCCCATATCTTCGCTGATATGTGAGATAATTGTCTTGCTTAGTTTGCAGTCACCAGGAAAAATCATTTCATTGCAGCGATAAGACCAAGCCTCTGCACAACGAACTCTTTGACACTTCCGCTGATATGTGAGCTAATTGACTTGCTTAGTTTGCAGCCATCATTAGAAATCAATTCATTGCTGCAATAAGTCTAAGCCCCTGTCTGCACCACGACGTAGCCCATATCTTCGCTGATATGTAAATTTAATAACAATCTCCAGAGGCACTTTCATATTGAAGTCAATTCATTTCCTCAAGAAGAACAAGGAACTCCTACTCCACCACTTTTGGGGTTTGTTTATTACTTCAGATGCAGTCATTTCAGTGAGTCTATTCATGGTTAGGCTGGTCACAAGAAGATGAATGAAATTCGGAAATCGCTTTTCGGCTGATGACGAGCTCTTCTTGACGATTTTTAACTTCCAGTTTTCGTATTAAGAATCTATTTTGGTTTTCAAAATTTGTTATGATAATGATCAACTCAAGTGCTGTATGATAAAAAGTATGAATGTTTGACACTTTTTTTTCAAATTTTACGTCTCTAAAATTATATGCTTCCAAACGCGAAAATATATGCCTTTAAATTAATTACGTCTAAGATAAAAGGCATGAAGTAGGTAATAATCCACTAGCATTACTGGTAGAATAATTTGCATATCTCCGCACTCCCCATCTGAACTGTTATCATTGAAGTCCACATTGAACTTGTCGTCCTGGCAACATAATTACTGTGAACATTTCCTTCACTGCATGAATAATTCAATCTCTGAATTGCATGCGTCCTTCTTGTTTAAGTTATACAATTGACACAATCACACGGAGATATTTGTGAATCAAAATACAATTGACGAAGCACCTATTACCCATATGCGAGTCATCCTGACCCAGTTGGGGCAGTCAAAAGGGGCGTGCCAGTGGTACGTGAAGAAACTGTTAGTATTAGGAGAGTATGGCTCATACATTTTTTTGACTGAATGATGCTAAACATTGTACTAAACTGGCCTATTAGTATCTTACATATACAAGTAGCACCAATGATACGAGTAACTCGGTGATACAAAGTAACACTAATGGTGCAAAATAGTGTAATAAGCATTACGTAATGCCATTACATTACAAAATGATGTAATAACCATTAGATAATGCCATAATGCCATAACATCACGAAATGATGTAATAACCATTAGATAATGCCATTAATAATGCCATAATGCTATAAGATTACAAAATGATGTAATAACCATTAGATAATGCCATTAATAATGTCATAATGCCATAAGATTAGAAAATAATGCAATAAGCATTACATAATGCCATTAATAATGTCTTAATGCCATTACATTACAAAATAATATAATAAGCATTACATTGCGCAGGTCTCTGGCGCAGCAGCAGCGACGTGCCCTGGAGCGCAAGGAGCAGTACCGCGCTGTGAGGGCGCACGTACGTAAAGATGACGGCCGCGTGCAGGCGTACGGCTGGTCCCTGCCTGCCACCCGTCCTACCATGCAGGGTACGCCCCTCACAGGGGGCACCCCCACACACGGCACCAAGGGCGGGGCCTCCACCAGACATGGGGCCAGCATACCGGTCCCGGTGCCCGTATACTGCCGCCCGCTCATGGAGAAGGAGCCTGGCATGAAGGTAACGCATTTACTTAACTATTTTAATTCAATTTCTTCATCTATACTATCTCAATCAGTGTGTTCCTCATTGCATTTACTACCTCCATAGTTACTGTAGAATTTCCTTAATTTCTATAATTATTTCTCCAGTCTGTGTGTACTTTTTTTTAATTTTCTGAACAGCCTTCCTAGTCTCTGTGTTCCCATTGACTCGTCCTAGTTGATATCCGAAGCAACCTCGGTTCAGCAACCATATTCGCTCAGCACTAATTCAGTTGAATAAAACCCAGTGCTATTGCATTCAGTGAATAAACCCAGTGCTATTGCATTCAGTGAATAAAACCCAGTGCTTTTGCATTCAGTGAATAAAACCCAGTGCTTTTGCATTCAGTGAATAAAACCCAGTGCTTTTGCATTCAGTGAATAAAACCAGTGCTATTCTGTGCTAACCTCTTTTGATGCAGTAGTATCAGTGAGAAGACGAGCTAGAGTTAACATTTTGAAATTCAGGGCATTGAGTCACGGAACTCAAACTATTGTTTAAGCTTACGAGGATGTACGATAACTTATGGTACCATGCTTGTGACGTGTTTTTTTCCCCGAGTGCAAAAAGCTCAGTGATGGCCTGGATGTGCGAATGCCATTCTAGTGAAATTTCACTTCACTCAAAAACCTCATAAGAAATAATTGTGAGTATTTGGTGTGCTTTTAATCCTGTATTTTATTGCATTATAATCTTGTGATTTGGTCTAGTGTGTCATCATTGTCATGTTCACGTCTGGGCAGATATGGTGCGCTGCGGGAGTGAACCTCACCGGAGGCCGTACAAAGGACGGTGGCAGCATCGTAGGCGCCAGTATTTTCTACTCGTCCGCGGGCTCTGCCCCATCGTCGCCGCTCGTCGCGGACGGCGAGAACAAGCAGGATGAAGTCTGCAGACTGGACGCTGAACTCAGAGTCAGATTATAGACTTTAGAGCTAAAATCGCTTATTAAATAGACTTTTCGAGCTAAGCCCACCAATCATGGACAAGAAATAGGCTGCTACGTGAACAAGTTCTGATAGTACGGCGCCAGCCGTATGACATCAACATTATTATAGATAGCACGGCCCAAGCCGTATGACATCAACATTATTGTATGACATGACATCAACATTATTGTATGACATGCCACCAACATTATCGTATGACATGCCATCAACATTATTGTATGACTTGCCATCAACATTATTGTATGACACTACCATCACCATTATCGTATGACATGCCACCAACATTATTCATGACATGCCACTAACATTATTCATGACATTGCCACGTGTTGCAGGACAGCGAAGCAGCGCGTCAGGAAGGCGTGACGCTGGAGGCGCGTCTGTCGTCGCTCGTGTGGATCTGCACGTCGACGCACAGCATCAGCAAAGTGTCCGTCATCGACGCCAACAATCCTGCTGATATCCTGCAGTCCTTCCACGTGTGCTCCTCACATCTCCTCTGCATCGCCAGTGTTCCTGGTCATTATCACCTCATCCTTCTTACTTTTTCATGAAAGATTATTTTTGAGAAATTAACTAGACTATATGGACCACTGTTAATTTTTTAAGAAAGATTCTTTTTAGAGATTCACTAGACTATATGGAGCACTGTAAATTAACTTCAAAAGGATGCATTGTTAACTTCATTGTAGAGGATGAAGGTGTAGTGTAAAATGGGTGGTTATGGCCGCCTCCTTGTTATTTTTGAAGGATTCTCTCGACCTCATGAGCATTATCAACTTCAAAGATGGTGATGAAAGTGATACGTAATATTAGTGCTTAGTGCCTTCTCCTTGTTTTGGAATTATTCTCTCGTGTATATGATGCATAATAAGTTAATGGAAGTGAAAAAATAGTGAAATGTGATAATGCGTTGATTCACTGATCAGTTCTTGGCTCATCATCATTACAATTATTCCGAATGTATATCATAAATTAATATTCCTGTAATCCCCACGCCCTTTTCACTTGACAGGGGCGAAGGAGAGCGACTACGCCGGGGCGGAGGACGCGACGGCGCCCTGTACACCGGCGCACCAAAGCCGCTCCCAGCAGGAGGCGCCCCGCGAAACTGAGCAGCGCGACGCTGGCGGTGATGACATCGGTGGGGTGACGTCAGCTGTGGGGACGCTCACCTTCATCAGCTGCGGTGCTGGCACTGACGCGCCTGCTGACGCTGACGAGCGCGACCAGAATGAAGGTCCGTGGTGGGGACGTCAGGCCTGCTTTTGCCCGCCCCAATTTAGACACCCCCAGTCTAATGACGTTGAAATAACGTTTAATTGATGTTTTTTCGTTGAAATAACTTTTGGTTGACGTTATTTCAACACCAGATGCCTGTTGGATACTTTTTATCCCACAGTCAATAATGAGTGAGGGCATCAAACATATGTGGCTTTAACGGATCTTGGCACCATAACTGTGACATTCTCTTTGCATTAACTTTTTAGGTTATTTAGCGCTCATTACGAGTTATATTGACTTAGTAAGTTATCAATGCAAAATCAAAGTTTCTTTCATGACAATTTTGTCTAAACGCTGCCAATAAAGCTTTACTTTCCCTGGTTTGGGACCAAAAATCGTTAAAGTCCTCACACATGATCGTGTTGTGTCGCCTACAGGCTGAAAGGTAATCTATATCGTTCTATTTATACCTAGTGTTGGCATTTGTTTTTTGTCTTATTGAGAAATTGATTGATTTCTAGGTATAACTCGTGCTGTTTTTAGAACAGTGGGGGAATTTTACAATTTGTGCGAAGTGTTTTGTCTTGATTCATGGTTTGGATTGATTTTCCGATGGCAGTTGATTTTCACTTTGTTGAATGTTTTTCTAACTATGTTAAATTTTTTCTCACTGTGTTAAATGTTAGTGAAGTGTTTGTAATACTTGATTTATGAAATTTTACTTGTGTTTTTCATTGCAAAGTATTTACGTCTGAGAGTAAGGCAACACTTTCTGAAATGCATCTTCAAACCTTTCAAACGTAAGGATTCTAGTTTCTTCTTTGTCATTAATAGTGATGTAGTGACTTAAGCGTCCGGCGATCATTGAAATCAATTAAGACAATGATTGATGTTGTTGTCATAATTGATATAATTTTCTTATTCAATGACAATCATTGATGTCATCGACCTTGATAGGCTAAGACTATGGCCTCCAATAGCGTTTATCTTCGTGTGCTAATGCTATTGTTGCGGTCACTTCCATGTGGTGATGTTAATAGTGCTGCTTGTTGTCTCGTGCTACCACAGATTGTTCGCCTGTGCTCACCAAGCAGCTCACCGCTGCTGCTGATCCTTCAGGTGAGTTTTGTTTGCTATTCGCATGTCATATTTCTTGATCGTCGTGGGCAGGTGCAAGATCTGCCATTTTTGCCTTACTATCAAAGAATAGTTGAGAGATCGTAACTCTGTCAGCCAATCACTCATGTATTTTGAAGCTGAACCCACCACTCACAGGCGATTAATTGGCCGCTACTTGTAATTGCACTGTTAGAAAAAACTGTGAAAAAACGGTCCCACTGGCATTCTAGTGGCCGGTCGCCCCATGAAAATAAACTGTTTCGCCGTTTTTATCAGATGTTTTACGGATTTCTAGTGTCAAATTAGAATAAAAACGGCGACACGGCGTTTCTTTTCACGTGCCGACCGGCCACTGAAACGCCGGTAATACCGTTAACGGTAATTTTTCTAACAGTGTGAGTCGCCACATGTAATTAGCTGCTACTTATGCGAGTTGTCATTGAACGGAACCTTCACTCGCGGTAGCTCCAAAATCATTTGATATATTTTGTTGGTGTTGTCATTCCTGTACCATGAGACTGAATTTGATATTTGAGGCAATATCTTGATTGTCTATTTTTATCTCACATGCCTGATCTTTGTCTCCCCGCAGGTTTTCTTGCATTAAATTTTATCATCGCAAAGTATAATATTTCATGTATAGTAAGTTTTTTTCAATATATGTACACATTTTATTGTCGCAAAGTATACGCACGTGTTTTGTGTATGAATATGAAATTATTTGAACACTTGCTATGTCACACTGTTATTATATGTACTAACAACGTTATATCTGTATGTACTAACAATATATTATATGTTGTTAGTACGCATTTGCAGTCAACAAATGAAGTATTACAGGCTATATTCTGAATCGTCTGTCCAATCCTTTTAATAACTCCAACATACGCAAATAATTCTTAACCCCCAAGGAATTTAAAAGCCAAGAAAACGCCAAATAAATTCGCCTTATCGATATTGAAAACGTTTCGGAATCCCGCTTCATTGTCAGTTAGACAGTGGCGTTTTCTTTGCTTTTAAATTCCTTGTTAACTTGTGATTTATGCAGACTTATATAAATTCTTAACACCGTTTCTCACGCAAATTCTATTCTTTCTAACGCGTTCGACGGTCGCCGTACTCTTATGCCAAAGCTGTAATGCAGCTGATCACCATTTAGACTAAAGCTGGTAGGTGATTTATTTTTTAGAGTCTATAAAGTTTGGCGTACTTGAATACGAGTGACGAGTTACGGACCGCATAACGGTGGGTAATACGACCTTAAGCACAAGCCACGGCCCTAAAGTCATATATTAAACGTACCCAAAACCTCTAGGTAAGCTTATTTCTTAGTTTAAGAAACTCCAGTTTCTAAATGTGGTTTTTGGTGAGTCGTGGGTTGGAAACTAAACCCCATCTATTGGGGTTTAAATCGTGTAGTCTAACTCCAATAGATTGTGTAGATTTTAGCCTAAGTTTCTAACTGGGAGTTTTAATAGCCCATGGGTTCGTCATTAAACCCCGGCTCGTAGCCTGAGATGATAAATGTGCTGACTGGCGCCCCTTCCTGCAGAGATGCTGAGCGCGCAGGCCACGCCCCCGCCCCGGCGGCTGCTGAAGGATCCTCAGGGCGTCATCAAGGATGGCGTGGAGGACTCTAATGATGCCGGTGATTGTCCGTTTCCTGACTTGGAGAATAGTGCATTCTCGCCAGCAAATGACGTTGAAACTACATTGATTCCATGTTTATTTCATTGTAGCAGTGAGAATTACGAGTCTACTTTGTTAATTTTTTGGACAAAATGTTGATAATGAATTGATTATTTGATTATAATTTAATATACATCTTCATTTTCAACGTCAAAATCTTCATACCAGATGGAAAAAGCAATTTTTATTATTGACAATAAATACTTTTCCATGCAATGTTTTTTTTAAATATGTATATTCTCATTTTTCTGTTCAAATGAAGATTACCTACATGCAACATTGATTGTCTTACATGCAACATTGATCTGCATTTACAAAAAGTACTTTGTAATTCATAGTTTTTTACCTATATGCATATTTTCTATTCAAATGAAGATAGTTTATGTAACAATGACGTGCAGAAGGCGTGGTGGGTGCGGTGGTGGAGCGCATGTCGTCGGTGCTGCCCACGATGTGGCTGGGCTCACAGTCTGGCAACCTCTACGTGCACTCAGCCGTCAGGAACTGGAAACGCTGCCTACACTCCATCAAACTCAGGGACTCTGTCCTGTCCATCGTGTGAGTGTCATCATAGGGACTCTGTACTGTCCATCGTGTGAGTGTCATCATAGGGACTCTGTACTGTCCATGGTGTGTCATCATGGTGATCAGAGATAAAATGATCATGTTGTATTGTTTTTGATGTTCCCTACTCTGCGAATTCTTGTGCAACATATCAGAGTGAATGAAATAAATTTAATCTTTTCAATAAATCATTGCAACATTGTATACAATCACTCCTGAAAAAATATGTAAATAAAACATAGCGGCATTCAGTGAAGCGAGAAATCACACAGAACCACCGCTCGCACGATATGTTATGAAAATAATTTTTATTTGCTCATAATCATCGCGAAAAGAATTATTACATAGTGAAATTTTTATGTGAAAACAAGTAAACATTTCATAATTGAGGATTTATTTGTCTTGTTTAAGGCACAATCTCTTCATAATCATCGCAGGAAATAATAGTAGTAATATATCTACAGTAATATATCTACAACAGAACAAGTGCACCTTTAAAAATTAATTCAAGGCAAATTCTGTTCATAGTCATCGAAAGAAGAATTATTTCACCTTTAAATATGTACAACTATACAAGTGAATATTTCTTATTTAACGTTTTATTGTGTTGTTCTAGTCACATGCGAGGCCGCGTGCTGGCGGCGCTCGCGGACGGCACGGTAGCGATCTTCCGGCGCGGGGGAGACGGGCAGTGGGACTTGGGGTCACACTACCTCCTGGACCTGGGCAAGCCCCACCACTCCATCCGCTGCATGCACGCCGTCCTCACCAGCGTCTGGTGTGGCTACAGGAACAAGATCCACGTCATCGACCCCTTCGTCATGAGCGTCAAGGTGCACTCACAGAAATAACGGCGGTGCACTCACAGACATAATATCGCTATTTCAACGCAGTTAAAATGGCGATGCACTCTCTCCCCTTGCCTGGGTCAGCCTGACACAGTTTGGCCATTTTTTTTTCAATTTCAATCAATTTTTCGTCCGCTCTCTGCTTGTGTTGTGGGGGTGTCACTATTTGGAGAATGTCACTATTCGGAGTCGCTGTGTGTCACTATTTGGACAATTAGATAGATTAATTTTTTTGAGTGTGAGACCACTTCAGTGCAACTAGCTACAGCCTGCAAATCTGTTTAATATGAACCATATTGGTGCATTCCGGACTAAATTGTGTAGTATAATTGATAAAATTAATTGATTATGATGAAATGTGTGGGATTATCCCCAAAAAGTTTCTATCACATCGAATTCTTTTATTAATTCTTCATAGATAAATCTGAGATAAATTAGCATGTTTAATTCATATACCAGCTTCACTGAACCAGCATTCCCTTGACTCACCTTGCTGATGTGGCAGGACTCATTCTTGACTCATCTTGCTGATGTGGCAGGACTCATTCTTGACTCATCTTGCTGATGTGGCAGGACTCATTCTTGACTCACCTTCCTGATGTGGCAGGACTCATTTGACGCGCACCCCCGCAAGGAGTCGCAGGTGCGGCAGCTCGCGTGGGTCGGTGACGGAGTATGGGTCAGCATCCGCCTGGACTCTACACTGCGCCTCTACCACGCACACACGCACCAGCACCTCCAGGACGTCGACATAGAGCCATACGTCTCCAAAATGCTCGGTTTGCTCCTCTCATTTGTCAAGTTGTTGTCTTTATGTTGCTAGGTATGGAAAAGGCTCGGTGTGCTCCTGACATTTGTCTTGTTTTTATCTTTGTTTATGTTCATAGGTATGGAAAATGCTCGGTGTGCTCCTGACATTTGTAATGTTTTTGTATTTGTTTATGTTCATAGGTATGGAAAATGCTCGGTGTGCTGCCGACATTTGTCAAGTTTTTGTCTTTGTTTATGTTTCTAGGTATGGAAAATGCTCGGTGCGTTACAGATACTCAAGTGTTTTCCTTGCCGTTGTTCATCTTAAAATTTATATGATGTTTATGTTATTAATTCAGTTTTATTGATTAAGTTTTTTTTAAATTTTTTGCTGGCGTTATTTTTCGTACAGTTTTGCCTTATATCTCCTAGTATAATAGTTTTTTTGCATAAGTTTTTGCAAGTGAGCGTTTGATCCCTTCTTGTTTTTTTTTTTCTAGTTATAAGTTTAATCTATTACAATATTCGCTATTCGGCGTTGCTTTGTAGTTGTTCTGACTGCCGTTCTCTGTTGTCACTCATTTTACTGATTCAGCTGCCGGAATTTTGAGTCTTGAAAAGTTGAATTCTACATCAAATTTTTCTTTATTCCCTATTTTATTTTCAAGTTTTCTTAAACCTATAACTATACTAGCCGCTTTTTTAATACTGGGATAATCGAGCCTTCAAAACGAATTATTTTCAACGTTCAGAAGTTATATTAAGCAAACAAAATCTTCTAAGATGAAATATACCTATAGTTACTTCACAAATATTGAACCTTTTCAATGTTAGTCGCACTAAAAGCGAATGAAAGTTAGCCAAAGTTCTCATCAATGATGTAATAAACAGGCACCGGAAAGCTGGGATTTTCATTCGTCCGCATCACGGCGCTTCTCGTGTCTTCCAATCGCCTCTGGATCGGCACCGGCAACGGGGTCATCATATCTGTGCCGCTCTTTGAGAGTGAGTTCATCACATCGGTGCCGCTCTTTGAGAGTGAGTTCATCACTCCAGTGCCGCTCTTTGAGAGTGAGTTCATCATATCGGTGCCGCTCTTTGAGAGTGAGTTCATCACATCGGTGCCGCTCTTTGAGAGTGAGTTCATCACATCGGTGCCGCTCTTTGAGAGTGAGTTCACCATGTCGGTGCCGCTCTTTGAGAGTGAGTTCATCATATCGGTGCCGCTCTTTGAGAGTGAGTTCATCATCTCGGTGCCGCTCTTTGAGAGTGAGTTCATCATATCGGTGCCGCTTTTTGAGAGTGAGTTCATCACATCGGTGCCGCTCTTTGAGAGTGAGTTCATCATATTGGGACTGTAATATTTTTATGCATCATGTATCATAATGCCAGATTATTAACTTACTACCGCAAATATACTGTACTGTCTTTTCCGCAAATATATAGTTCAAATACTTCCAACTTCAAGCTGATAGTGCATTCGTTCTCATACGATTCCCTGATAGGCTCGTCATGCTCTGGCGTCA
Organism: Hyalella azteca; assembly: GCF_000764305.2. Lineage (NCBI taxonomy): Eukaryota > Metazoa > Arthropoda > Malacostraca > Amphipoda > Hyalellidae > Hyalella > Hyalella azteca. The sequence continues at coordinate 131,695 of NW_025939624.1, read as the reverse complement.
GCGGATCGACTGCAGCAACGTCAGGCGCTCCTGGAGGGATGGTGCGGGTGTACGCAGAAGCGGGCGCTGGGGGCGCCGTCGTCAGCGGGTCCTTTGTGCCCTTCTGCTCCATGGCGCAGGCGCAGCTTTCCTTCCACGGCCACAGAGACGCCGTGAAGTTCTTCGTCGCTGTGCCAGGTAGCGCGTTTTTGTTTTGCATCTGCGAGGCGTTTGTCAAATTAAAATTGCTCTAGCTTCAGCTTATGCATGTTTGAAATTATTTTCACGTTTATAAAGATGCACGTTTCCGTGCAGCCCTCCTGTCCACTCCCTCGCCCTCCTCTCCTCTCCGTTGTCTTCCTTTCCTCTCCCTCGCCCTCCTCTCCTCTCCCTTGGCCTCTTCTCCTCTCCCTTGGCCTCCTCTCCTCTCCCTCGCCCTCCTCTCCTCTCCCTTGGCCTCCTCTCCTCTCCCTTGGCCTCTTCTCCCTTGGCCTCTTCTCCTCTCCCTTGGCCTCCTCTCCTCTCCCTCGCCCTCCTCTCCTCTCCCTTGGCCTCCTCTCCTCCTCACTTCACGTACCCTCTTCAGGAAGCGGAAGCTCGCCCCTGTCTGCGCTGCTGCCGCCCTCGAGTGGCCCCGACTTGGTGAGCAGCTGCACGGCGCCCTCGTCCTCCGCTGCTGCTGCCCTCGGTGATGGCAACCCTCACCCGCCCTCCAACATGCTTGTCATCTCCGGCGGCGAGGGATACATCGACTTCAGAATTGGTAAATTAGTAATTTTCATCGCTAAATATTCCTGCCTGATTTATCAAGGGCCCTCATAACAAGATTTGCTGGAGAATTGGGAATGTTGATTCTGCTTTTGAAGTCCGATATTTATGGCTATGGATATGCTATAATTTTGATTTACTAGCCATAAACTGGTGCTTGCCATTACCTGCTGTGCCGTGTTTTGATGTCGTTTTCCCGACAATGTCATAACATTCACTTGTCTCTGAAGGAGACAGTAAGCTTTATCTTGAATATGTTTGGGCGGACTAGTAAGTTGTGGGCGCCCTCTGTTGCAGAGGACCAGAGGGAGGAAGATCGGGAAACTGCCAGCCATTTGTTGGTGTGGCATCTCCCACTAGAAGATAATATCTCTCACTTGCATCATAACATACGCTTCACCAACTCTAGTGAAGACCAGCCGCTCAGTTTAGGGAGCGTAGGGTTGTATCCAAGCCGCGAGTACAGCTCTAGACGCAGTTTGCCTTCTAGTCCTTGTCGCTCGCGGGTTGACCCGTTCGACTATGGAGACACTAGCAATCACTCTGACAATCTTAATCACTCTGGCAATCCTAATCTGTGCTGTGATATGTACGGTCCTGCCAGCGTTGAGACTCTCCAACGGTTGAGTCAATTTGTAGGAAATGTTGAATGTCCGCCCCATTCAACCCGTGAATATAGACGCCTGCACAAAAAACCTTTAGAAGAGCTTCATAATTACCACGGCCTGAAGGAACTAACTGGTTCTGCTAACCGTATGGCAGGAGTTCCTTAGTTTCATAGTAGAGTGACTTATTATTGGCTGTAGTGCGGGAGCCAAACCCTTCAGTTCAGTTTCACCACTAGTGCAAAATGGTCATATGTTCATCAAATAAAGTTTCATTTTTATTTTACTTCTCTTCATCTTTGTTTGTAACGCCATCTAGAGCTGGTAAATTGTTGGATCAATAGCTTACTTTATCCCTGTATAATAGCAATATAATTTACATAAATGCCAAATCTTTTATGTAGATCATAGAAATAACTTTTAGTAGTTAATGCTTAAAATTTAACTCGAGCTTTTCTCGCCATTTTGAAACATTTGGCCGGTCGCATGCCGTAGGTTTCTCACCTTTCCCTATAGTTTCAAGCACTCGGCTATGATAATTATAATACTTAAATTATATTCCTTTACTTGAGCATGGCAGTTCCTATTACGGTTTGGCGCTGGCGCTGTGTCGCATATTTACTGCTCTCCAACGTAGAACTCAACGGGACTGAGTGTCACTTATTATCGTAGTTATCTTTCCTCGGCACTGTTCCGTGCTTTTGCCGCCTTTAATGAAATCCGTGATGTAGTTTTTACGTATTAGGTACGACATAAATTTGCCTTACATAAATATTATAATTCACCGTACCTTCACGCAAATTCTTATACTCGAACAATGTTTTGCTTGTTTCTTAATCCACTTTTTGATTATTTCATACTCTTTTAATTTTACTAACCTCATTCATCCCGTGAACTATTCCCTATATTTAAACGCCTTCATGAACAAGAGTCTTCAGTAAAGACCTCGCATCGATTAGTTTTTTCAAGATCTACGCATCTCGTATATCGGTAGAGGAAAGCTTTTGAACGCTTAATTTTGGACGTGGCAATCTGGCTGTATTGCTGTTGCTCGTGGCTTGGTTATGGCGTTGATGTTGTGATGCTAGTGAGGATATTAATCTTCCTACAGCGCCTTCTGTAAGCCGACAAAGCTGCAGAGACCGAGCGGGTAAAGCTCACTATTGTCGCTTTGTTTCGCGTTGCCCAGCAGTTGCGCTTTATCTAATACACCTAACCGTTCTAACTCACGCACCCGACCACGCAACTCACGCACTTAACCATGCACCCGACCACGCAACTCGTGCACCTGATCACGCATCTCACGCTCAACCACTCAACCGACCACGCAACTCACGCACCCGACCATGCAACTAACGCATATGTTCATGCAACTAACGCACATGACCATGCAACTTATGCACCTGACCATGCAACTTGCGCACCTAATCACGCAACACATGAGCTGTTCTGTGTGAGTGCACTTGCACTATACAAAAAGCTTCAAGCCTCTGTCACAGGAGGCATCACGAAAACCTCTGTCATAGTCAGCCTCAAGCCACTGTCATTGCCAAGCCCTTGTCACGATCTGCGGCGAAAACACATGGAGATTTCACTTACAAATTCCACTACCATGCCGAAATTCTGCCGTCTGTTCTATGTTCAGACCTCAGTGCTACAGACTTCATCATACTAGACTAACTTACTCAATTGCTCTGCTGAGAGTCGTGCACTGGTGGACTGGCAGAACTCGTGTGCGCTGCACGCCCAATTAGTTGCGTGATCCGGACGCTTACTCGCGCTTGTTGGCAATTGGCTCAAACTAATTAATCATTTTTCTTATTGTAAATAATTAATCCTTCAATCTTATTCTAATATTATTGTCTACCAGCACAACGTTTGTGTGCACCAGCATGATTATGAACTTAACTTCTACATAAGAAATGTAATCTTTGTGCACTTCGCTGAGGCGTTTGTTTGACAGCATTAATATGGCAAAGACAGTTTCAACGCATGACTTGGTCACTTCAAATTGTTTCGAACCACGCTGCACCTCAGGGCCGAACTCTTTTTGCTTGGCTGGTATTCTGTTCACGGGATAACTTCATCATTTCTCTAGCACTTCCCTATAGTTCACCCCCTACGTTTTTGCTTTTACCGTCCATATTTTTTTTATAACCCAAAATCCTAAAATTTTTCAACGCGACTCCAAGTTTAAGAGTCTATTTGCGGTTATTCAACATATTTGTCTAGTCGAATAATAGTCGGTGGCCCAGTGGTTACAGTTCAGAGTACCGAATTTGGCGCAGAGAGGCGCGGGTTCGATCCCAGCTCTGTGCGCCAGTTTCTGGTCAGAATCGGCAAGGAGGCCGGGCGGTTAAGCACAGCAGAATTTGAATCAGCGAGTTGTGAGTTCGAGACCGCAACAAGCTGTGGATGTTCTGCGATGTTAAGAATCGGCGACAGGCCTATGGCCTAATAAACGCTGAAACCGCTATTATTATTATTATTATATTATTATAATATATTTCTTCACCGATTTAAACATTCCACCCCATACTCAATTGATACCGCGGAATCACGCCTTGGTCTTATTCACCAATAAGCGTGGGCCTTTCGAAACAGATGCCGTTGCGATCAAAGCTGCGTTGTTAATTACATTGGCTATTTCATGCAAGATTGATCACTTCCTTTGACGTTGCCAGTTTTCTGGTGGTTGGTGGTTAGATCAACGACTACGATGATAATGATGATGTGGTGGTTGATGATGATATTGACGATGATGATGTGGTGGTTGATGATAATATTGACGATGATGATGTGGTGTTGCAGGCGAAGGCGACGACGACGGCACCAGTGCGACGGGTGACGCAGGCGGAGGGTCGTCGGGTAAACCTGAGGGGCTGAGCCGGGGGGAGAACCCCCACCTGATCGTGTGGTCCGTGGGGGCACCAGCTGAGTGAACGCAACCATCGTGTGGTCCGTGAGGGCCACACACCCAGCTGTCGACCATATTGAACACAACCTGCTTTCCAACTATTGTCTCATGCTGTGTGAATACAGCTGTTCCCCACACATGCTCGTGCCAGCTGTGGGAATACAACCAGCTTTAGAAATGTGTACGCGAGTTGAGTTAACCATCTGCGGATACTGTGGTCATACAGGCTACAGGCACGCCTCATGGCGTAAGGTTGTTCCTGTTGGATTTTTATTCCCACAAATGCGTCGACGCAGCGAGGCATCGCGTGCTCCAGCTTTAGAATACGGAACGCAAGCTGAGCAAAACGTGGATTTTTATTTATCTCGTCTCGTTCATAGATAGTTTTCTACGTAGATGTTTTAGTAAATTGAGTTTTAGGTGATCTGCGTACTTATGGTTTTAGGCTAAAATGGATTAAATGTTTTGCTTGGATAAGCTAGGTTTTATTCGACTTATTATTATTGGGATCCGTGCAATGTTTCTACAACTTTCAGGTGCTCGGTCTCTTTGTCTAAATGTGATTCTATGTAATTTTTAGTTTGATTTTTCTGTTCGTCCGAAAATTTTAGGGAAGAAAATCGCACTTAAAACGAAGCTGGTCAGTTAAACCCGAGTGCTCAAGCCTGTACCTAAACCTCTCAGTTCTCGCCTCTCACTGACCGTTGTGTTTAATTTCAGTTCCGTCTTTCAGTTGTATCGTATTATTTAAGAATCCTTCTCTGAATATTGTCATTTCTCGTGCCGTCTGTATGATTCAAATCGAGCTGCCAAATGTGTTCACATTTGTTCACACATTCACTGATGAATGTGAGTCTCACTTCTACATCTTTTCTTGTGAGGTATAAGTCTTTCAAACGCGTTCATGTCAGTTCTACGGTTATTCTTATGTATATAGAGTTTCAACAATTTTTCAAGTTTTCTAAAAACTTCCTTTTCAATTACACTTAGGCGTCGAATAATGATTCTGGATAAAAAAGACACGATCGTAGTTCTGAAATAAAAATCCATATATTCTAACGTTTCGGCTATCTACACTTTAGCCATCATCAGAGTAAATAAGATGATAATCTGGAAAGAATAGATGCTAAAGTGTAGATAGCCGAAACGTTAGAATATATGGATTTTTATTTCAGAACTGCGATCGTGTCTTTTTTTATCCAGAATCATTATTCGACGCCTAAGTGTAATTGAAAAGGAAGTTTTTAGAAAACTTGAAAAATTGTTGAAACTCTATATAAAAATAAAGTCCGATTTATTATTTCTGGGTTATTCTTATGTTAAATTATGTTGAATACGGTGGAGATTAATTCGTGTTCAACGTAGATGACTGGCTTTAAAAATCTTATTGTCAAGAGATTTCTCTTTGATATCTGCTTTTATTTTATTTGAATGTGTTCAAGACTGTTGACAATTGTTATAACAGATTTTACAACAAATTTTTAGTCGAGGTCAATGAAGTAATAAACTTTAGAAAAAGTTATGAAGAAATTGATACTTTCGTGATAGTTTTCGTTGTAGTTTGATGCTATTGCATCTGGAAAGCAATCTCCGGTTGATTAATGGCGGCCATGTTTCATGGTTGCTTATCTCGTGGAATTTTTAGCCACCAAACTACCCCTAGCGGACGGAAAGTTTGTAAAATATTCGCCTCTCACCGCCGGCAATTTATTCTTTGCTAGGTAAGATAGCTTCCTGCCCACTTGTCTTGTGCATCTCAGCTTGATAAATTGTGAACAATTGTCATGGTGGCAAGCGCTGCCCTGAGGCAGCTCATTTCTTACCGCATGTTTAACTTGTAATGATAATTTGATAAAATTAGGTATTTAAGGGCACCGTGTTGTAGCGGTGCTTGCACCGCACGTCTCTCAAATGATTGTAATCCGTGAGTGTAATTATGTGTACATAAGATGCTTCTCGACGTTACCCTTTTTATATTTATTGATTATTTATCACGGCACATGTCAGTGTCGCTATGAGACTCGCACCTGCCAGCGATAACTTGCATGTCCTCAATTCGATGCTAGGAGCTGCAAGTGCCAAATATGCACTCGAATTTTCTCGTTATTATAGATTTAATTCAAGACAGTAGAAAATTAGAGTATTTCCCGAGACTCTTCGTTCTAATTTATATTCTTTTGTTCAATGAGTAGAAAGAGATAAAAGTTATAAGTTATATGCCAGTAAGTTCATTCAAAAGTTCATCAAAACGAAGACTTTTGACTCAAAAAAGCGGCACAATGATTCAAGTCAGAATTTGGCTAGCTTCAATCATTTCTTTCCCAGCCTTCCAAAGCCTTGTGATCCGATTTGCATGTTTAAACTCACGCTTAAATCCATGATAACTCTTCTAATTTTTTCAGTGTATCGGATCGGATTTCAATTTTTTTCTCGCTAACCGAAAAAAAGTTGAATAAAGGATTTAGCACTCACTGACATGTGTTCTCAATGAGTTCGCCTTAGGGCTCAGTAACTTGATTGATTTTTGTGTGCTACGGTACTCTCGTCTCATGAAGGTTTGCATTCTTATGTTACTTGGTACAGCAATAGCAGCTTCTATAGGCTTCTAATACCTACTGGCTTCTGACGGTAACTCACATTACCAGGCTCTACATCAGAATAAGTCGGTAGTTAGTGTATCAATAGGCAGGTTCTACTCGTCTGTCTACGAAGGAACGAGATGTCATAATTTAAACTGATTCATGTCCCACTGTTCATAGATGTGCTAAAATGAGAATAGTGCTTAAGATACGAGTGTTTTTGGTTTAAAGTAAGATTTTATTTTGGGCAATAAATTATTTTGCTAAGTCCCCTCCACCGGCCAAGGAAGTTTACAGCTCACTTAAGGTTGTTTGCTCTGGACGAGGCACTGATATGCACTTAGTTGTTGAAAGTCTTTCTCGATTGCTATTTCTTCGCGCATGTAGTGGAGGTTTTCTTTCACTGCGGACTGCTTGCCCGTCAAAGCCCGTTCCGCAAGGCTTACCCGCTGGGTGGGTCGGAGTCGCTGCATACCAAAGCTTTAAAATAAGTAAACTCGAGCTCTGTTACGATAGATTGATTAGCTTTTAATTCAGAAATTTATTAGAGTTCTTCTGTACAAATCTACTTTCTCTGTAATATTCGTATGATTATTTTTAATTTTAAATCGAGTTGATAAAAGACTGCTCAGATGATGTAATATTGTGCATGCTTGACAGCGCTCGTCCATTGTTCCCTCATTCGTATGAGCTATTGGCGGCCGACTTATTGATAACGCAGTTGTAAAATTTCTATGATCGAATATATTATGAGATCACGGGTTGGCTTTTTCTGAGAAGAAACCTAGCAAATTTAAATAACTAGAAACGTCGAAGAAAATATTGTTAGGTATGAAATATTTATTATATAACTCAATATAGGATAAACCTTACAGAAGTAAAACAGCTTTACCTCAATTTTCGGCACAGTGCATTCGTGCAACAAAAGAGTTCTGCATTCATCCTGTATTCAATACACGCAAAGGGTGTTCATTATGCCATGTTGAGGGCTGGATCAATGCACGGTTTGTGGTCGCATTTGCTGTTCTCCTGCAGCAGCGGACGCAGTGATGGCCGCGGCCTCCGCAGCCTTGCTGGAGTCGCTGAGGCAAACCCATTGGCCTTCTGTGTTCTCTTTCCAGAGGCTCACCTGCGCAGCCACATTCATATTAAAGCAAAGAAGATGATGAAATAAAAATAGAGCTGCATGTCAAAGTGTGGCAAACGAATGAAAAAAAACTACAACAAATCCATTCAGATGAAAGTATATAGCCACTGCAGTGACTTTGCATTCAAGTTGGTGAATTAAATAAATCCGGTCACTGCGCCAAGTTTGTTTGATCTTATTGACAACCAAACGTTTAATATTAAATTTAATACCTGCAACATACAATTCCAATATACAGGAAACTATCTGAATGCAATATAATTTGATATCATCACGTTACCAATATCAATGGAATCGGTGCTTCTCCTGCGAGTTTAAAAATGCGGAAAGCGAGTCAATTTCGTTGTCTGGGCATATTTATTTAGTTTCTAAGTATGTTGGGTGGGTGTGGTAGCAGATGATTTCATAATTGGAACAATTAGCTGACGATTGCTGATTAGCAGAGGCAAGATAACGCAACTGGCCTCAAACGCAAACCGGAGGACCAATTGGGTTACTATAACTACATGTTGCCAATATGAAGGTTAAAATGTTACCATATTTTAATATCTCAAATGGTACATTGCCAATAAGAGGGTTAAAACTTTACCCTATTTTGATTTACCACATGTAAAGTTGCCAATAAGAGGGTTAAAACGTTACCCTGTTGTCGCCGCCCGACACGGCGAGAATGTTGCCGGTGACCGACCAGCTGACATGCCAGATGACGTCCGCAAAACTCGGCAGCTCTTTGGAGCGGAACTGACCGTTGTCGCCTGTCCAGATGAGCACGCGGCAGTCCTGAGAGTTGCCATTTGCGGCGTTATAGCATCTATAGGGTTATTTACAGCGTTATAAATGGTATAAATATAAATTTACAACAGCGTTATAGCATCTATAGGGTTATAGCATTTACGGCGTTATGGCAATAATAACGTTATAGCGTTTACAACGTTAATGGGTATTCAGAAATTATTTAATCCTGATACCTTTCACGCTGTTAACACACTTGGTTGTAATAATTCCTCGTGTATCACAAAAATTAATATACAAGTCTAGTGTTGAGTTTAGGTTCAGTTCCTAACAAACTGTTCCATGATGTTAAAGTTTCATAGTAAATGTATTTACACAGTCCTGGTGTGTACGGGAGAACAAAAATAGAAACAATAAAAAAAATTCTTATACAAAATAAGTACAAGATGCACAAAACTAGAAACTTCATAAGCTGTTATTAAATTTGTATCACAAATGAATTTAGTTCATTGCAAGTTGATTAAGTGCCGATTTTCAGGAATTAGTTTTAATAAAGATGACGGTAATCAGACCTGCGAACACGACGCAATAACAGACGTTCCGAGGCCACAAGATGGCGCCCAGGCGACGTCCCTAACCCAGTCCGAGTGTCCCTCGAGCTTCGCCTCCTCGACCCACTCGCCGCTCTCGTAGCGCCAAATTTTAACGTACGAGTCGCAGCCTCCCGTGACGAGGCGCTGCTGCGTCAGTCCGCCGCTCGAGACGGCTGGCGCCCAACTGACGGCATTGCAGCCAACCTGCCGCGTCCAGAAGGTGTGACTTCAAATTTTATACGGTGCGCAGAGTCGCGATTAAATTTTTGTTTTTTATTCTTAAATATCAATCCCACTTGAGAACCAAGTTAAGTGACCGCAAATCATACTTTAGCTATCAATCCCAATTGAGAACTAAGATAATTGATCACAAATTATACTTTAGATTTCGATCCCAATTTAGAACCAAGTAAAGTGATCACAAATCATACCCTTAGATATCGATCCCAATTGAGAACCAAGTTAAGTGATCACAAATTATACTTTAGATAAGTCCCGCGAAATTCCTAAAGATGATAAATGGCCAGAGAAATTTTTAAGATGATGAATGCCCGTGAAATTTTCAATTATGGCGAATGCTACATGAAATTTCTGAAGACGGTGAAGGCCCCGTGAAATTCCTACAGATAGCGAATGTCCCGTACAATTCCTGAGGATGATGCATACTCTTATATAAGAGAGACGAACATTGTGAGCGTTGGTGATCTTGACGGCATGCCAGGTGTGGGCGGCGGTGTAGGTGAGCACCGAGACCGAGCCGTCGCTCGACGCGCACGCCAGCATCAGGCCGAGCTCGTGTGGCGCCCAACACACGCTGTTGACTGACAACATCCTATCATAAATATGCGCTAATCTTGTCGCTAATCATGCGGTCTTAGCTAATGAATTTGGTTTCATGGCTTAGCAACCATCATAGGGTGGATAATTAGAATCATATATGAATAAATGCGAATTTAGACCTTCATAATAAATCTCCATGAACAGATAGCTTAAGCCTCTTTCAGAAATTACCTAAAGAAACAATAAGTATAGAGACCTGTGTAATTACATTAATAATTGACGCTGCAATTAATTGTTACAGTACAACGGTACCAAGTTTTAGAATGAATCAACGAGTCAGCACAACTCACTAGATGACGTGTGCTCTGTGTAGGTGTAGATGCTGCGCCAGGTACTCTGGTCCTCCTGCCAGATGATGAGTTTCCGGTCATAGCCACAGGAGGCCAGGAGGCGGCCATACATAGGGTGAGCCCAGGCCACCTGCCAGACTGGCCCCTCATGTTCTCTCAGGGACGCCACCAGCGACTGCTCGCCCTTCCTTACTTCAAACACACGCACGGTTCTGCACGAGGTAATCCAATAAATTGGAAGCATTTCTTTTGAAAGGACAAAAAGTGTCTCCAAGATTATTTGCTTCAGCCAAGTCACAGCAAGAATTTTGCTTTGAATTTCATCAATGAAGTATTTAAGTATCAGATGCATGTTACACATAAAAATGTCAGTCTATCTTTAATGAAGGATGTATCCAAAATATATTCAAGCGTAATGAAGATTTGGCAGGAAAGAAGATAATAGCAAAATATTTTAAGCCTCCAAAATAAATTCTATTTTTTTTCAGCCATTCCATCACAAAATGCTACATTATCTATTAGTATAATCACACAAATAAGACCAAATAATCTGAGTGGGGAGAGATAGTAAATTTTCATATTATTAATAATGAAAGGATGTTCTATACAACCGGCAGAATGCGCATCTCCATCACCAGAGCACACAGAATGACCAAGAATGTGTCTCATGTGATTCTTCTTCCACTCAAGATCAGGCATCAAGTTAATTAAAATATGGTTAAAAGGGCTTGAAGAATAACAGAAAATAAAGATTTTCTCTGCAATTTGTGGTAGGTGAAAAATTAGCAAAACAGTGCTCCATTTCTAAATATCTCCTATTGAAGAGTAGTAATTTAGCATATTCTAAAAGTACTGTCAACAGGGTAATAAGGGACACATTTGAGCGTTTTTTGTTAATAAATTCATACCACAAAACATTTCATAAGCAAGTTTGGGCTCACTTTGAAGCTCATTGCGAGGGCTACTGTATGGCATCAGTGAAAAATTCTATATGCTATTTGCAAAGTGCAAGATGCAAAATAAAAGCGTCCTGAATCGTGTATAACATTACATTACCGATGATGCATTAATTTCTTGTTTAGTGAAATTTTTTCACTGAGCGAGGTAAATCTGTAAATGCGTTTTTAGGGGTGTCCCTTATTACCCTGGGGGGGGGGGGGAGGGCGTCCCTTAGTACCCCGTCTTGAGGAAATGGCAGCCATTTTTTTTAATGAGATAGTATACGCAAATTCTGTCAATCATGTTTTCAAGCCAACACCTGTGTGCAACTTTAATGTAAGTAAAATTTTTTAATATGGCAAATATTTTTTTGCTACACACCTTAGCAGAGGTACTTTTCCAAAATCTCACTTTTTGCACTTTTTCAGGGATTTTTTAGAGGTAGTAAACATAGGATTTATTAAGTTGCTTTATGCTACATAGATAGTAAAAATGTTGAACTTTACGTCACTATTTATGCTTCTGCAATATTATGATATTTTGGTTAGTTAGCTGCTACTACATTTCTACAAAATATGGGACAACTGTCCTGATTTACCCCGTCTGTCCCTTATTATCCAGTTTGATGGTATATATTTCTAGTAATGGTTTAGATATTTCCTTACAAAAAAATTTGTTCCTAGGTGACTTACGTAGTTGCCAAAATCTGGTGAGGACAAGAAATTCAGGTACCAAAAACATACGGCTTCTAAAAATGAACATTCCTATACTGGAAATGCTTTCCAATATTATACAAATTAACTTGATTGCCTTTGCTTCAGATTTGGGTTTAATAGTGCTAACTAATTCTTTAAAGACATTTAATTCTTGCCAGTGCATGGACAAAAGTAGGATATTTTCAAGTGGCAGTCAAAAATTAATATAATTTGAGCACATTTAGAATAACCTTTGAATTTTGTTTCTGTATTCCTACATTCAGGCATGAATTTGTTCAGCAAGATATTTCTACATATATATTTTTATTGGAAAAGACAGACAACCTGTATCAACAATTGATAATCCTTTATCCCAGAATCATACTTATCACTTTTTATACTATATGTTATAAAATTCTTCTGTGGGGATAATTGCAATATTCTGTAGCCATGAAATTGTCCATGAAGATTTTTTTTTCACGAGATGAAGTTTAATATTTAATATGGCTAATGAAGAATTACTCCCCACCTGTCTGATGAGCAAGTTGCAAGCCTGGTGCCATAGTAGTCCATCTGAGCATCATGAATCATATCTTCATGCCCAGTCTCCACTTGGCTCACAATTGACACCTGGAAAATATATTACAAATTGAAAAAAATTCACAGAGATCACTAAGTGTTGGAACATAATAAACTTTCAATTTGATATCATACTTTATGAATAAGTAGAATGCCATGCCCTAAAAGTTGGTAGGTATTCATTTGAGATATGGCTCTTCAATAAAAAAAATTTATTAACACATTTTTTATCTGTAAGATTTAAGAATTAAATAAATTTGTAATTTATCTTCAAAAATTGCTATAATATTTATAATACAATTTTCAATAATATTCAATCACTTCCAAAGACAATATGGAAAAGTAGAAAAGTGAGGAAAATCTACAGTGAAATATGATATACGGTAGCAGGCATAGAATATATTATATATCTACTTGGCAAGCCGCAAATGAATTTTTTGAGCCATGGTTTTATGGATTTGCCAGCCGTGATTCCATTTCTTCAAGCCGTGATTTAATACTTCAAACCATGAATTCCATACCTCGGCCATTGCAGCCGCGCCGGCTGCCATGAACTTTTAACTAAGTCCCATGCACATGTTTCCCCTAATCCCTAATTTTACCCTAAAAACAGTCAACACTAACATTTGTCTTCACTTAAGTTGCAACTTGCAACTGATCACGTGATAATGCAGTCTGACTGCTCTGACATGACAGCAACAATGTGATCTTTATGGAAACATTTAAGATTGACTTGTTATTACGTTGTGCAGGATATTTTGGTTGGCAGGATTGTCAAAGTATTGATTGAAAGTATTAATTGTGAGTAAAAATGATCATTCCATAGGTGATTTTAAAAAATCCTATGTAAAAATAGGCAGCTTAACTTATTTTTCATAGAAGAAATAGGGAAAAACCCATAGCGCCATAGGGATGGATGAAATTGGCCAGATTCAAGGGCCTTTCAGTCCAATTCATGGATGTGCTCAATTTTCCACTTTGGTTGTAGGCATTTTTCAAATCTACAGGTGAAAATATGTTATTTTGATCAATTTTTACAGAAGAGAAATTGAAACATAAGAGTTACAGCCTTACAGAAACATATGAAATTGTACATTCAAATTGCTTTCATTGGAACAGAAAGTTTTTTTCTCATTTGCAGTTTGGTAGAACTAGAACAATACTTCTAACTTTTTTATGGAAGAGAAAATATGGCAAATCTGTTAGATCAAAACCAATATTACTTATTTTAATGTATATTTACTCGTATAAACTTTACCAATTACGTAACTTACCATCTTTGCTGCGGCTGATTCGCACAAATGGAACTAAACAACAATGTTTCGACTGCCGGGCGCGGTGTCCTCAACTAAATAGACACCACAGCAGTTAGCAACTTAGCAGCACATCTTCGAATTGTCAGGCAATGTTTACATCTGGCGATGTGGATGTAGTCCAAAGCCGAAGTGTTCGATTCGTAAAAACGCTTTCATGAGAATGTTCGAAAAATTAAAAACAAAAATACCACTTCATACAAAAAAGAAGAGGAAAATATATTACTTTTTCTGAAACCACAATCAAACTTTCAACTTTCCAGTTGTAAGATATATTTTTGAGATTTATAAATATGGACCAAGATTGCAAGGGAAATCGGACAATTCCAAACGTGGCAGTCAGGAACAAATCTGCTATTAATTAACAACATATATCATTAAGCTTTCTTCCAGTTTACTTTAGATATATAATATGAGTTTAGTAGAAACCTCACTCAAATAAATATTTATGCCGCTTTTTATTTATTTCGATGCGTTTCAGAAAAATTAAAACTGAATGCATATATGCCAGATAAGCAAATGAATTAAATGCCGCCTGGAAGACAACTTGAGTCGTGGTTGAATCAACTAGTATAGAATAGTTTAGTCGTGGTTGAATTAATACATCAACCATGAGTATAGTATAGTAGAGAAGAGTATAGTTTCTATAGCATATCGTAGTATAGTATACTACCTTTAAATTATGCGGTAATTTTACAATCAAGCTATAAATTATTTCTCTTTTATCTATTAACACGTAAAAAATCTATTAATTCTGTGGTTAGACACGGTTTATTGTAAAAAATAAAAGTCAAGAAAGAAAACAAGTTAATTTCCACAAGGAAGCGTTCTCGGGCCCATGGTTGAAATAATACATGGTCGAATTAATAATTAATTAATTAATGTATTAATTCAACCCTGCTCGGGCTTATTTTATTCGTTGCGTTTATAAACGATCTGTCAAAAGCTGTATCTAGCGTTTGTATGCTGACGACACAAAAATTTATAATACAGTGAAGAATACGTCGCAAAAAGTATAGTTGCAAGGTGATCTTGACAGGCTGGTTGACTGGGCTGATAAGTGGCAACTGCGTTTTATCGCTGACAAATGTAAAGTAATCCACCTCGGCAAGAATAATGAACAGCAAGATTACAGTATGATAAGAGACGGTTGCAACGGCAGAGTGATGATGTCGAAGTCGACAATGGAAAAAGATTCAGGAGTTGAGTTGATATTTTCTAAGCATATTAAAGGTCAAGTTAATAAAGCCAATAAACGACTTGGACTGATCAGACGCTCTTTCGAGTTCCTAGATGCAGAAGCGATGAAGCAGTTGCTTGTTGCTGTCGTGCGCCCGAACCTAGAATTTGGAAACGTCGTGTGGTCACCGAAATTTGAAAAGGACAAAAATTTAATAGAGAGTGTTCAAAGACGCGCAACAAGGATAATTCCGGCTTGAAAGGCGCAAGTCCTATGAGGAAAAATTAAAGATTATGAAGCTTCTAAGCCTCCGTTATCGACGTCTGCGTGGGGACCTCATTGAAGCATACCGTACAAGTATACACATGGCTTATACAAGGTCCCAGAAGGATTACTAGAATTTGAAACAAGAACCAACACCAGGGGCCTCGGCTATAAACTAAAAAAAACTGCGTTGTAACACATCCATGCGGCAACATTTCTTTTCGCTTCGACTGACCGACATGTGGAACAGCCTCCCTGATAGCATCGTTGACGCTCCGAGTATGAACGCCTTCAAGAACAGAATAGACGAAGCTATGCAGGAGCATATGTTCAGTCTTAAAATGCCTAGCAAATTATGGCCCAGGCAATAAGTCCAGACGAAGCTATGCAGGAGCATATGTTCAGTCTTAAAATTCCTAGCACCATACGGACGCAATAAGTCCAGCAGCTATCTCAATCAATCGTCAGTTATGGAAAGATCGGGTTGAAAGGCCGAATCCCTTGCGAACCAAGTCACGAAAAGTTCAAGAATCGGCAATAGGCCATGGGCCTATTTCTTCAGTGCCGACACTTCTATTCTATAATATGATGAATGAAATTTTTCGCAATTTTTCGGTGTGAAAATTTTCTGCTGTCCTCGTTTGAGGGTGATATTCTCTCCTTCTGTTGAGCATGATAAACATGAAATTTAATTAATCAACGAATTATAACAACAATCAATGGTAACCTTAGCGTATTTTACAACACTTCTCTTTAACTTCACTTCTTGTTTGTTTGTTTGTCTGTCTGTCTGCTACAAACCTTATAATCAGTATTTAGGACACTTCTATCTCTCCAATCGATCTGAAATTTTGCACACTTGCGTAAAGTTGGAGACAATGCATGAATCAATTGACAGAATAAATAATTTTGACAAAATTTCACAAAATTTTTAATTTTAGAAATAAAATTACAAAATTAATTTTTTAATATTTGATAATAAATTTGGAAATTCATTGTACATGTGTAACATCGGAGAACCTGGATTCTTTTGAAGTGTTGTCCTTAAAAATTAATTTTTAAATGAATATTATTTATGCCGAATTGACACTTTTCTGAGCGCACGGCAAAGTCATCAGCGAACTCAATTTCAAAACGAAATTTTGAGTAACAAAACATCTCAAAAGTCCTGCAATCCTGAACGAATTCGTATATAATTTTGATCAAAACCAATTATTAGCAATACAGCGAGATAGAAAATATTACAGATTATTCTGCCGTTTACGTACTTTTCCGTTGAAATGAAAAAAAAGCAATTTTCTGCAACTGAGCTGCCACGAATACTTTAATTCTGAACTTATCTGCATGAAGTTCAGGACATTACTAAATTAAAATTGTGGTTGAAGCCGTGTTGGGATTCTAAGTCGTTTTTATTTCGAGTATTCAGTAGTAATTAATTTTTTATTATAAGAGATTTTTACTGCTATCCAAGTTATCATTCAACAGCGTCTGCTTTACATTATCGCTCTATCTTTGATCCTCTACATTAAATACCATCATCGTCTCTCCAGGGCATTCGTTGTCATCATCGCTACAATACGCAACTGAATATATAAATTATCGCACGCTTTTGGACATGACTCAAGAGCTACAGTTTATAGCTAAAATAGATGGACTTATTATGAAAAATAATAATTTTTACATATAATTTTACTTTTATAATCTGTTTAGTTACAGCAGGAATTTAATAACTTTCTTCTAATTTGAAGGTGATTCAGTATCGATTTTTTACATAGTGATTTGGATTCTTCAATGCATTAAATGATTAATCTTAATGAAATAAATGTAGATCAGCTAATATTCGTTTGTATTCAAATAATATTATAAAAGCGATCATCTTCCCTGTTAGTCCAACTTTGATTGATTCCATGAAGTTTATCTGAATATAAAACACGCGCCAAAGACCCTCACTGCAAAGTCAAATACGAATCTAGATATATTTCACAAATTTCAAGCATCGAAATTCGATTTTCAACTCTAAATTATTTCAGGCTTAAAATTCATAAGATAAAAACAACCATGAAATTGCATGAACATAGTTGGATTCTCCATACATTCCAGCTAGAAACAATTAGCGCAATGATTTATAGTGCACGTTTTAAATTTTTTGATAAGGAAACACTAATATATGTTGTTTATTTGCTTAGAACGGAAAATAGCACACGGATGCTTGCCGCTGTCAGCTTGTTGAATGCCCCCGACTCGAGTCGAGCAGTGATGCAAGCAGCGGCAAACACTTTCAAGGGAAACGTGTAAAATGTGAACTTATGAGTGCAAAAGTTTATACATTTGCGACTAAGCTACGAGTCAAAATCTAATATATCTATATTATAAATTGCAATGTTTTTTGACAAACCAAATAGTTTTAGATTTATTTGAAGAATACCGACTGTCTTTGGTCACAACGTTTGAGGTGCGTTCAGCTTTTCTTTCTGAACGACCCTTGGCATAAGTTTGGTGCCTTGTGGGTATTTCAGTCCTTCGCTTGCTTCCGCATGCAAATTGTCGCGCGTCGAGATGACGAATCGCGAAACTTTTATCTTGTGCCTAACTTTTGCAGAGCTACAGGGGCGCAAGGAACACGGCCGCCTCGCCAGTAACTTGCTGGCGGTGCGCCAGAAAAAGATTTGCTCAGCGACATGATATTTACTTTCGATTTTCCAGCGTTCTACGTGAACTATCATCAATTTTTAATTAAGGAATTTGAAAAATAGTTCCCGTTTTTCAATCTCAGTCAATCATTGCAATTTTTTCTTATTATTTTCTCGCGTTTTCGAATGAACCCTCATCAATGGTATTTTTCATGGCGCAGCGAATATAAAATTCAATAAGCTGAACGTGGGTTCTCGTTTATCGCTTCTTATCGTTTCTGACGATAATATGTTCAAGAGGCAAGCTATAAAGTTTCAACAATCCATACATAATTACTCCTAAATACTGCTTTTATCATGAAGAATATATTCATGTTCAGCTAACTTTTGATCATAGCCACTGAAATTATGCACAAACTCAGAAATAAAGATTGCTTAGTTTGCAAAATATGTGTTGTATTCTTGATTATATCATGTCTATCAATATATGATTATGTCATGGCTATAATCAAATATGGACATCAAATAAAATTCTATCCCTCATATCAATGTATAATAGTCGAACCTCGGCCTTCATGCAGCTACAAACACCGACATACACGTACCAGCTCATTAAATTATGCAATGAAATTCTTCATAAACAATAATTATTGCTCACATGAGAATATACATAACTTCTCTTTATCCCCGCGTTTGAACTCGAGAGCTCGTAGTTGTATTTGTTTCAACTGCAGATCAAAACAACATTCATTACGTTTGGTTGTTCTTCCTCATGAAACAGACATCACTTTAAATCGAGTCCGAATTATTATCATTTCAATTGTGTGCACTGGCTGGATTGTTTTCATGATGTTTTTTTCACCAAAAAACCGAGTTGTTTCTTGTTTGATTTGTTCGACGCTATAACTTAGCTACTGCATAAGCAATCAGCATTGAACATCAATCAATATAGCCTCGAGGATGCTTCACACGTGTATTTGAGAGACGAACAGAAGCAAAGTTGTTTATAATCGAAGTTTTTGTATTTATGAGTTTTGATACGAATTTGAACATCTACGATGATTACATTTGAGTTTTGTTCAAAAATAGTGTGTACGTGCAATTTTAGGAATATATACTTGATTTATAAAAGGCAGATATTGTGATTCCCATAACAAGCGAAAGTGCAAAGTTTTGTGCTGCAAATAACGGAAATATACGCAACCCTTGTGTAGAAATAAACAAATTTAAACGTAAATATTCGTGTTGCTCAGAGAAGATGCGCGCAAAGTTTCGTGATGCCAATAACAGACGTACGGATGTAAATTTTCTGCTCCGCCACTGGCTTGACATCGCTACTTTGTGTTTTTCACGCGACCTGCTGCTTCAGAGACGTCCCAGCGAAGTACCAGCGCGGGCAGCGAGGTCCCAGCGAAGTACCAGCGAGGTCCCAGCGAGACACTAGCGAGGCCCCAGCAAAGTACCAGCGAGGTCCCAGCGAGGCCTCAGCGAAGTACCAGCGAGATCCCAGCGAGGCCCCAGCGAGGTCCCAGCGACTTCCCAGTGAGGTAACAGCGAGGTACCAGCGAGGTACCTGCGAGTTCCCTGCGAGTTCCACGATTTAACATAAAAAATACACGGAAAGCTAAGAATCCTGTTCCGTCAACCCTCCAACTCTCCAGTCAGCCTTTTAACCTTCCTGCCTTCTTGCTCTTCAGTCCTCCATCACTCCAATCCTCCGGCCTTCCGAATCTTCATCATTCTAACTCTCCAGCCCTTCTGGCCTCTGGCACTCCAGCTCCCCAGCCCTCCCGGTGCGTTAGGTTCGTATTGAGCCCGTATAAGTATGACTCGCCGGGAAATGAAACTAACCAAGTGTGTTTTTTCTTGTCTTGGATCGACAATTCATAACGGGATTAGAATCACAAGAGTAGTATAGCTGGATATTATGCACCATAAAAATGAATATTTTTGCTTTTTTACTACGCGTCAGTCGAATTTCGGAGATAACAAGGTTTTATTGAGCTAACTCTGAAGAAGAGGGTCGCCAAATCTTCGCATCCGAAAATCCGCTGATTAGAGTCGCTGCAGAAGATATTCTCGGTCCAGGGCGGCTCGAAACAAAGCTGCTGCCGCTTGATAAGAAACTTTTTCTTACTCTTGAGCTTCGATGTCCTTTTTCCTTCTGGAACTCCAACAATTTACGTTTAAACTTTTGTAGGATTCTGCTAAACAAGTGGAATAATCTAAACAAATGCATCCGAAATTCTCTGCAAGTCGTTCGCTGTATGTAACTTAATCGCCATTTGGCTGATAATATTTTAACCGAAATGCTACACCCTTGCAATTATGTAACAACATTATATGTAATGATAACGTGCATGGTAACATTTATTGAGGTTAGCAGTTATGTTCGCGGTCTGAAAAGCAACATTGAAATAAATCTATAATTGTTATATATGTACACAATCAAAGGTTCACACACTGGTAGAAGATTTTATAATAAACTTGAATAAGGTTTATTTGTTTGCTGATTAACAGGCTCAGCCCAGAACCCTTTAACTTTGCGGGTGCATGTGTGTAATTTGCCTCACTTTCCGAATAATTCTCGAGTGATGCTCGAAATAATGCGAGTGAAGTGAGTGTCGCATGCCTGCGTCAAATAACGAAGCCTGCATGGCTTCCGTAAAATTATCGTATTTCGTTGCCCTTTGAAGAGCACGATTCGAGATAGGACAGCTCCCAACTAATTGCCTTATAGAATTTTCGTAGCAAATAATTAATTCTTCAGTTTTTTACCTGTTCTTCTTAGGCGTGGAGGGGACAACGTATCTTCGAGTGTCATCTAGCATCCGATATTAGTTCGAAAAGGGTAGAAACGATGGCGGGACACGCATGAATAATTCTGTTTAAACGAATTGACCCTTTTACAATGTTTAAATAATACATTGTTAAATAAATAAAACTTATCACGATTCGTTTTTTTACCCAAAACTTGCCTATCAAAGACACGAAAGTTATTAACGGTCCTCTTGAAGCTCAGTTTAATCGCGTACGGTACCTTGTGTCGGCGCCGGGCTCTGAGTCATCCTTATGTTTTCATAACCTTTACGTACTCGAGAATATTTGCGGCATCGTAAAATGCAGCTGCTAATTAATTTAATCTAAAACTTTTCCCAGCTATCGCTGGCGTGCCGAAGTGACTCCCGATAAGCGTGATTATTGGTTGGCTTGATACTAGACGTTTATTATGGCTGCCGAGACAGAGGAACTGAAATTGCCGAGACATGAAAACGAGGTGAATGATGGAAATGAAAAAAATTGGAATGCGTAAAATGTTCCGAATATTCTATTCATCAAAGAATATTTATTTCAGGTAAATTGATTACTGGAGGGTGGGGGTGGTCTTGATTACATCAGTGAACCAATATTGCCAAAGCATACGAAGAAGAAAATTATTCAGTTCAGAGCGACTGCTCCGAATTGGTTGTAATCATGACCGCTTCAATTTCAAATGAATTTAAGAAAATTGTTCACAAATTTTCCTCATAGACGCTCACAATTGATTTGCTCACGCAAGCCTCGCTTCCTGCTGACCTGAAATGTAAGGAAGAAGCCAGAGACCCGAAATTATTCCCGAGTATCACGATCAGCGACTCGCTACATTCTTGTCCTTGTGATGACGGCACCGGTTCAAATATGCTTGGGGCAGTCAAGGCCTTCGCTGGCAAAATATCCAAGTGTTTGAAACCAGAAAATAACGTACATAATGATACCATTGATTAAAATTTTCTTGGCTAATTATTCACCAGGTCAAAAAGTTGATTCCAGAAAATATTTCAATTAAATCTATCATCAGACTTATAAAAATTCTTATGATGGTTCTCTAGGCTTGAAGTTTAGTACAGCTTGTGCATGTGTGAGTTTCTTCAAGGCTATAATATACGGGTCGCGCTACTGTATAAGATCAGTAGACCGGTTCGGCACCGCGTGACAATTCCAGCAAATTGAATCCAAGAAAGTTTGGAATCGCTTCAAACTTGAGACCAATACGTGCCCTGAACTCAGACGGTCAGACCTTCATGGCTATTGCAACTAGACCATATTTACATGTAACACTTTGCTTTTGTTCGTTATTTCCATCCAATATCTGACAAGTGCTCGAAAATTTTCTCTATCATTCCATGTCGCTTGAAATTCTTCCAGAACAGCTTGCTTCTGCTCACACGAGTAGGAGTGTTTAAACTGAGGCAGTTCCCTTCAATGGCAACTAAAGTCTATTATCCGTCTGGCCTACAGAAAAAGCAAATTTTATTCTATCTGCATCATCAAGAAAGGCAAGACCTTTATGTCTTTTTAAAGAAATTATATTTTGGTTTCTTCTTTCTTTAACTGATCTTACTATCAGTTAAAGACTTCCTCTTGTTCCAGGGTAAGCCTGAAAAATAGTATAGACACAAATATAATGAAACTAGAAACTATAAACGAAATAATTTGATTAGCCTTAATTGTTTAACGACATCTCAGTTATTGTTATCTTGAGGATCAAATAATTGTCGCCGGTCAGTCATGTAAGCCCTGAAGCTGCTAATATTATTGGGATAGGTGCAGTTGAGCTGAACCTTGACTAGGTAGACCCCACAGCGTCAAATCACCATTGACCATCTGACGCGCACTGAGGTGGTGAGGTGGTCATCTTTAGTGGTTGTTTACACTGAACCCATTCATCGGTGTTTCTTCATAGGCCTGCAAGTACAATTGTCTTTAAAGTTTAAATTTTATTATTGATATTGTACAGAAGATCTCATTAACAGACGAGTTGCCATGATAATGTTTTCGAATTCGGATACGTTACCTCACACGTGCAAATTGATTAATGGCTGGCCCTCAATGAAAAATGCTACGCGCATCGAATCATGATGTACCATTAATCCTCGATGGTCGTCAGCATCTCTGGTAATTCTTTTGTTTATTGTGGTGTTCCCGTCAATGGCTATTAGAGACGGCTACATCTATAGTATCTATATCTGTCACCTGTATAATCGCCAAGAAAAGACATAAACCATCGAGGTTTTGCTCCGAAATTTCCTTTGGATAATGCGCGAAAAATCTGGAGCCATATCCATGAGGCGGCTGACCAGCGGATTATATGCTTGTGCCAAGACTGCGCCGGTTATCTAAAATTTTAGAGCAAAACTCAGCAGCATTTCAGGTATACGACTGCCTCCCGTGTCTGTTCTCTCAGCCCAAAGTAAATCTAGCTCCTTCTTTAAAAATTTCAAGACAAAATTTTATATATACAGTTTCTTCTCGGGTGAGCCAGATTTTCTCGCCAAGGAAAGATGGAAATGCTGGACCCCGACAGCAGAACAAATTGGTTCCGTCGGCAAGGTTAAGCATACTTCACAAGTTCGTTGATTTTTAAACACTGTCAGGAAGCTCCTAGTGTGCAGAGGGGCCGAAATCCTGAACAATTTCTGATCTTTACTGTAAAAATGCAACTTCGATTAAAGTCACGTGAGTAAGGACCAAGTCTCGAGCTGCGGACGCTCGTAACGCAGAGCAGGTAGCCGGCAAACCGACGCTCGTGCAAAAGGACAATGCAAAAAATACGAGAGTCCGTCAGGCGTATTTTATGAGCTCAGCGTAAGCGGGATTTATTGCGTCATTAAAGCGATGGCGCGACTATTTGTTACGAGTAGAAAAGTGTGTCGCGTCAGTGGATGGGTTTTCCTCTTGTTTATATCGTTAAGTAAATGACGCTCAAGCACTGACGTCCATGAATGTTGATCAAGAACCGAAGAACGGCTGAAAAAAAGGTAACGAGTTCTATTTGAACAAGCACTGTAAATTCAATCTAATTGGAAAATTGAAAAATAAATTAAATAAGGAGTAGCTAATTGAACAATATCTTAGACAATTGAACAATACAATAAATAGTATAATTGTTCGGCTACATGTGCGTGGACTACACGTGAAGCCTTTTTATCTACACGTGAAGCCTTTATTATCTCATTTTTGAAAAAAATTAACTATTGTGCTTGCCATGTCCGTCTGTCCGTCCGTCTGTCCGTCTGTCTGTCCGTCCGTGACTTCATGTTTTCGTCGACGAGAAATTGCGCTCTCTGTCACTCATTGCAGTGAGTACTGAGTTATATTTTTTTTCCACCTGTGGGGACACACAATGTTTTCAATAAGTTTCCCGTGATCGTTTCTCGACAAATATTCGCCATTGTTGTTTAACAATAAGAAGAATAGCTCATAATTAGCAGTAAATTTTAACGGTCTATTATCACCGCTATTGGAAACTAGGAAGTATAATATTCGGAGAAGCTTAACTGCTTGTTGGCAACGACACTGAACAAGGAATCTTTGACGAGAAATCTGTGTGAAATTTTAATCCGTTTCTTCCCCAACTTAAACTCGTAACATAACTTCAATAGTGATCTTAACACGAGAATGAGTTTACCGCTGTTTAATCTGTTTGAAGCTATTAGGGTTGGTTTAGTCCTCTCGACGTGTGATCCAGCAGTTGATCTGTCGTCCCATCAGGTGATAGCGATAAAAAAAAATTGTTCCAGCGAAACCAACTCAACGTTTTAAAACGATATCAACTCATAATTAACAATGTTTCAATGAAATCAAGTCATAATCAACGATGTTTCAACGAAATCAACTCATAGTCAACGTCATCTGCCCTGAGAGTCAAAGCCGGCGGCTTCAACGATACAGACCAGAATACACAACCACGGAGTGATGAAACAGAGACGCTGCCCGTCCGCTCGGTCCACATCCTTCTTTGTTGCCGGAGTTTTCCTTCCAGTTTTTCCAGAGGAACTTAAGCCACTCTGAGCTGCTGGCTCAACACTCAAAGAACGATTAAGAACTCTCAGCGCGTTGCATTAAGCACTCTTGAGAAAGCCTCTGTGATGCATTTTCTCTCTTAAAGTCATTTTTCATTGGCTGCAAAGTAAAACGGAGATTAAGAACAATGAATGCATTTCTAAGGCTACATTTTTGTGACTTAATATTCAAGGCACGCAATGCTTTTTTTTAATTATTATTATTTCGCCAATATCTTTTTTGATTTTCATAGACGATCGCTACTCATTTCGGAGGAGCTCAAAACAAAAATTCATTTTCAGCCTCAGTTTGTAAAGAGTCAATTACGATTCCTAATCATGTAAATATAAAATGCAAGAATAAGTGATGGACGATGAGAGCATTTCTATTGACGCGATCGCCAACGCTCGTCGGTTTGATGTGCACTTCTCAGAGTTTATATTGGCAGTTTAGTAATTGCATTAGCTGATCCAGTACAGCTCGTTATGCAGCGACCGCAGTTTTAATCTAAGTATACTCTAGACTTTCACTTTAAGTTTTAAAGAGGACATCATACTTCACAGGACGCCAGTTGTCAGGCGGTGACTCCCATAAAATTCTCTCTGCTGGCATTAATTATCCTCGCCGCTGAGGATTGGACTCGTTGAAACTCTAGGGGGTTTAAAACGAAGATTTAATTACTTTGTGGTGATTTTAACAATCGTTTATGAGAGAATGAGTAGGTATCTGATATAATTCAGGCTCAGTGACGAGTGAACTACCTAGTAAAATATGTTATATGTATGTTATAGTTTACTATTTTAATATGTGCGAACATTTGTGTTTCAGTTACATGTCATGTGATAATTTTGCCTCTCTAAATATATGTATTTATAGGCTTCAAGTTAACACAGAAAAGCGTGAGATGAAAATACATCATTTCTATTCAACTTTGTTCGTACGGTATGTAAGAAAAGGTATGACAAAAATAAAACATTCTGAAAATCAGGCTTGCGGCACTGACAATGATTTCATTTAAGCGAAAAGTCCATTTACCAGACCCATAAAGGCAAGAATTTGACAAGGACCGCTGGGTCCGATCAAAAATTGTGTTAATATCAATAAATTGTCTATGATCAAAGAGAAGTCCTATTCAAATTGAATATCAAAATCGATCCAAGATCTAACACTGCCAGTGTCGACCATGTTTACGTGCAGGTGAAGCGTAAAAAACGTTCTTTGTTGAATTAATGAATTTGCTGTTTCGTTTCAGGTTAAAAAAAAGCATCTTTTACTAAAAAAGTCTTTTGTTTGCCTTGGATATTTAGCACGACTCATTGCATTTAAAATACGATCATGTTTAGCAATGGCCCTCGATATTACAATATTATTCCGCAATTCTAAAATTATTATGCCAATCAACGAAGAATTCCAATGATCGTAACTCACACAATTTAATTTTCATTATTTTTAAGCATCACAGCAGTAGATATATCACAGTAAAAAAGTAAACGTGTCATATGGTCCAAATAGTGCTACAAATTCTGCACGTGGCACTGATACGTCTTGTTGCAGAACCAAAGTGGGTCTGGATGACACAAACTAGAGCCAAAATTGCCCCGATATTTGAACAACACCTCACTAATTTTTTTACGAGTGTAGATATAAAAATGTAACTCAGTACTCACTGCAGTGAGTGACAGAGAGCGCATTTTCTCGCCGACGAAAACGTGGAGTCACGGACAGACGAACGGACGGACGGACGGACGGACATGACGAGCAAAATAGCGCCTTTTTTCCATAAATGAAAAAATGCGCTAAAAAGGAAGCAAAAATTTCAATTGGCGGCAGAAGAACAGCGCCCGTCCGCACGCCCAGGATGAAGAGGATCTTCCTGTTCCTGACGAGGAGGTTTAATTATTTAAACTTAGCGTGAAATGCCGAGTATTAAATCTTTCACGCGTGTGTGTACGGAGACTTTGTGTAAAATTCAGCAGCTTAAATAAAAAATGCATTTAGACGTATCTGGAAACCCGTATCTGAAATGCGTCAATTTCACACGGATATTTTTTCTCGTGATGATTAGAGAGTTTTTGATGCTGTTGTGAAATATTTAATATTATAAAGTTTCAGATGCGCATTCTTAATATTGAAAGACAAAGAGTAATCATCCTAACTGAGCAATCCTCCCAACTGAGCAGTCATCCTAACTGAGTAATCATCCTAACTGAGCAATCATCCTAACTGAGCAATCATCCTAACTGAGCAATCATCCTAACTGAGCAATCATCCCAACTGAGCAATCACACCAACTGAATTCCGCTGTTCATTTGCATGCGGACGGCAGCGATAAGCGGATCAGGCGAGGGCTGCGCTTGCGGATCTGTTGTAGCGTCCGTCACTGCGTCTGTTTGCAATCGTCGCCTCTAACAGACCATCTCGACCTGCATGTGAAGCCTTATAAACAGAACAACAATAAAGAAAATTCAAATCATACTATGAAGTAATAAATAGCAATGATAATATATGCTTGATTTTTTTTCTGATGAAAACTTTTGCTGGGCTTTGCGGTAAAATTCTGCAGGATTTTAAAATCAGCTGGATTCGAGTACGATATTCAGTGAATAATCTGAAAAGTAAAATGCTATTGTGAAGCACCAGTTTTAGGAACAAGCTTAATAAATTAATGCTGCTGTAATAGAGTTGTAAATGCGTTTTTGTGATGTAATTTTTTAGACGTAGTTTGTGGCATGGAGAATGTCACGTTATTTATTGTAGCCTGAAGCGGCAAAGCTCGCCCACAAAGCCATCTTATTTGCCGGTCGCTGCCCGCACGTTGGAGGTAAGGCCGCAGGTCCCTTCTTTCATGTCCACCAGTTCACGACATCACAGGATCCATTATTTCGTTGTAATGTGTTTTTGAAACCGCGAAAACTGCTGTTTTAAGCTAGGAAACGACTGAAAAAATGTATTTCCCGTTGCCAATCAAGATTTCCCGGTGTAAAGCACGAGTTAAATCGCTTAAAGCTACACCAACAAACATCTTTGTTGAATTTTACTGTTTATCCAAGATTTTACAGGTTAAATTCGTTCGACAATTGGATGTGCTGAAAACGTTTCTTCAGTTTCATGGTCCGTCGTTGCAGCTCAACTGCCACGAATTCAGCTGACGACTTTTGTTCACGACGTCCTCACTCGTAGGAACAAGTGGGACTCTGTCCAAATAGCGATGCTCTAGCCTAGCTCTTGTGAGAGTCATCTTGGTTCAGTTTTGCCCGACAAATGGGTGTATCAGTCAACACGTCTAATCTGGTCGTGCTTTTAGTAAGAAAGTGCGTCACTCGTTCGACAATATAACCCATTAATTTTTCCGAATGTAGGAAAATGTGTGAAAGTGCAGCATTCTTGAGGGTCGAAGCGGCGAACAGAACTCAGAATTGCAGACGTCCTGGGACTTGAGAAAACAGCTCTACAGCGAAATTAAGGGTCGGATCGATGGCGGGGCACCTGGGGGCGGTGTGCCCACTCTTACGTGAAGAAAATTTAAGCAGAAACATTAAAAGTCACGTCGAGACTGGAAAATATTTCTGGAAGTATTTATCCTCAGTGACAAGATTTTTCGATGACAATCTGCTTATTATTGTGAATGATGAAGCAATCACAATAGATGAGATTTTGGCTGCAGGAGACGATGGAATGAGTTACTTGAGCCTTCCGTTTGTTCACATTGACACTATGAAAATAACCTAATTGATTTAAAGTATGTAAAGGACCAGTAACCAAGAAAATTTTCATATCGTTGGTCCGAAAAATGGGTTAGAGAGAAGCCAAGCAAAAGAGGCGTGTCTTTCCCCGCGACCTGCCGAGTTGACCAGCCCACAACTTGCCTGTGCATGAAATATGTATTGCAGAGACTCTGCAACACTTGTTTACGTGCAGGACTCGCAGCGTCGTTTACAAAGTCGGCATCTTTTTCAAAACGTTTGTAGAGAGAAATTTCCTGACCTTCATTGGTTGAATGTGAAGATACGGCCGGTGTGTGTTATGCATATGAGCAATACGATGCCCAGTATATACATATGGTGTGATATTATGCATTGACACCAATACGTAATCATAATTAAATGGAAAATATTTCATGAATTTATTGATGTCACACACCTTAATTAGCAGGCTGAGGTTCTGTGAATCCTTCGGTATAGCCTTTTTCATGCGTTTCTCATAAACGCATGAAAATATCATTCCTTACGTATGAAATCCTTCGGTCATGCGTTTTTCATCAGCGTCAAATCTGTTCGTTTTTCGTAAACGCATGAAAATGCTCATAATGCATTTTTATCTAATGTATTATTATCAATTCACTCTTTTCTTTCAAAGTCTTTCGAACTCAAGTCGTGAGTCTTTCGAACTCAAGTCGTGAGTCTTTCGAACTCAAGTCGCGAATCTTTCAAACTCAAGTCGGGAGTCTTTCGAACTCAAGTCGCGAATCTCTCGAACTCAAGTCGTGAGTCTTTCGAACTCAAGTCGCGAGTCTTTCGAACTCAAGTCGCGAGTCTTTCGAACTCAAGTCGTGAGTCTTTCGAACTCAAGTCGCGAGTCTTTCGAACTCAAGTCGCGAGTCTTTCGAACTCAAGTCGTTATTTCATTTCAACGTATCGCGGTGGTTCACCCCACGTGAGGCCCTCCATCACAACCTGAGTTATGCCAGGAGTTGGCAGGACGATGACACTCCTGCACCGTGTAATGTGCAGGGTGTCCTCAAAATTATGGTGCAAACTTTGATAAATGCGTATTAATACTAGACTAATACTTCAATTAACGTATAGTCCAAATTATCATAAGCCGTTAATTATGTCGCCGTATTTTAGAAAGTAAAGAATTTCGGCAATAAATATTTCCGACATGGAAGAAATTTGCATTATGATTTCTGATACAGATTTTGCAAAGTTTTAGCCACGAGCTAGAGCATAAACTATGTATTTTGATTGAATTACGCCTTTTTTTACCGATATTTCACTGTTGTTAATAATTTATGTATCACTGATATTTTCTATTTATGAAATGAGGTGGAGTTGTGGAGTCCCGAATTTTTTAATTTCCAAATTGCTTTAAGTGTCTTGGAAATCATGATTCAGCTATCCAAGGAATTTCTACTCGAAGAACACGTAGCTTGAATAAATAAATAATGCGTAAATAACATGTACAACATCTGCTGGATATATTCAATAGTAGGTACTCTCCTGAGAAATATTCGAGATGTTGGGGCCAAGAGTGAAGTTATTTCTGCATATGATCATTAAATAATTTTTTGTACAAATAAAAGTAAATTCACCATCATAAAGATGAAAGTAATTGTATAATGACATTTTAACTAGTATTTCACTTTTTTTATAGCACCATCTCAAGTTCATAACAGTTTAATGTAGCTCCCGAAAACACGATGTATCAGAAATGGGCTTCTTTGCTGCTGGCTCGGAACAAGCCATATTTTAGTAGATAAAAATGGCTTTATATTGTATTAAAGAAAGAATTACGACCAGATAACGACTAATAATGGCTCGCTGGTGAAGCTTTACTCGATATTTTTCTTGCTTCTGGAAGACTCTTGGCAGAGGCTCGTGGGTGGAGATGCCAAAGACAATAACATTATTGGCTTTGGTATATTTAGTTCAGAAGACATAATAACATGATTGTCTTTAGTATATTCAGTGCAGAGACATAATAACATGATTGTCTTTGGTATATTCAGTGCAGAGACATAATAACATGATTGTCTCCAGTATATTCAGTGCAGAGACATAATAACATGATTGTCTTTGGTATATTCAGTGCAGAGACATAATAACATGATTGTCTTTGGTACATTCAGTGCAGAAAGACATAATAACATGATTGTCTTTGGTATATTCAGTGCAGAAAGACATAATAACATGACTATCTTAGGTATTTTTATTGCAGAAAGATATAATAACACGATTGTCTTTGGTATATTTAGTTCAGAAAGATATAATAACATGATTTCTTTGATACACTGTCGGACTGACAGTACACAGATACTGCCTCGTATACATCCTAGTGGCAACGATGAATGTTTGTGAGCTGTGAAAAAAGAGTTATCGTGCTCTGATATTAAAGCTATCACGATGCAGAAAATTTTTTATCCGAGTATCGAAATACGATAAGTACGCTCTAATGAGAATTTATGAAGCTATGTTAATTAATTTATGAAGCTTAATGAGAAATTTATAAGGCTCCAATAATAAAGTTATCATGTTGAAATATTAGAGGAAGGGAACTTGAACTTTGAATTAAACTTTTAATCGCATGACTGTGGAGCTGAGAGACATTCCGAGAAGGTGCAGCCCAACACGACTTGAGCACGTAATTTATTTCAGTTGCTAGGTGTGGACGAGCGCTGGCATTATTCCAGCGAAGTGGATTTGCATAATCCAAGTTGGGCGAAGAATAAATTCAGATTTCAAGCTGGCGACAAATTTTATAGTTGATTCGAGCGTAGCAATTTTTGGAGTCGTCTGTGACACGACTCTTGAGTACCAGCAGTGAAACGTTCGGGAGTTCAGACCTGCAGCTTTAGGGTGTCAATCTGACAGCTCAGCTCAAAACTTTACTCATTCCTGCTTGCTGAGGTGAAAACTTTTAGTCCTAATCGGATTGTGAGCCGTCGGGGAATAGGCCTCCTTGAAAACTTTGTGTCCATGCGGGGTTTTCATTGAAATTCGAGTGCACTTACGCCTAAATTGTGTCCACCGCTACTGCTTTGCCCAGGACTGACGCCTGAAGTGTGCCCACCGCTGCCTCTGTGCCCAGGACTGACGTATGAAGTGTGCCGACCGTCGCTCCTGTGCCCAGGACTGACGCCTGAAGTGTGCCGACCGTCGCTCCTTTGCCCACGACTGACGTCTGAAGTGTGCCGACCGTCGCTCCCGTGCCCAGGACTGACGCCTGAAGTGTGCCGACCGTCGCTCCAGTGCCCAGGACTGACGCCTGAAGTGTGCCGACCGTCGCTCCTGTGCTCAGGACTGACGCCTGAAGTGTGCCGACCGTCGCTCCTGTGCCCAGGACTCAGGACTGACGCCTGAAGTGTGCCGACCGTCGCTCCTGTGCTCAGGTTTCGCGAGCGAGAAAAATGAGAGTCGAATCAAGTACACGAATCACATATTTTTTTTACGAAAGGTAACTCATCATTCCTTAATAGGTTTCGTAATTTTGTATCCCAATTCATAAGATCTTTCTAATTCGAAAAATATCACTATACTGCATTTTAGGCCTCAAACAATTCAAATTAAAACTCGTGGCGAGATTAGAAACTTTCATGTGTGTCAACAGGATTATACAGACATAGTAATTTGAGCAAATTATAGTACGCATCGTCCCTGCATTGAATAAATTACATTGTTACTTGCAACGTGCAACAATTAAGTATTATTTTGCCACTATCTTATGTAGAAAAATATTAATTATCAGAATCAAATGATGTGCTTAATTATTCTTTGATGCGTTCCTCATTTCCTAAAGTTGTTTCGTTTGAACAGAAATCGGATCTATATTATCACAACTAAATAACTTTATTATCATAGCTTGATAACTATGTTTTCGCAGCTTGAGAAGTTTATTATCACGGCTACATAAGTTTATTATCACAGCTTGATGTATCCGTTCCTATTTCATTTTTCTAACCTCAGTGCTGACAAACGTAGCAGAAGAAATAATTAATTTCAGTGAAAATATTTCCCCCCAGCTGAAATTATAAGGAAAGAGGATAACCATCATTGTTCAGTAACAATTACGTACTAACGAACAAGTTAATTCCCAGACTCTTCAAAGCAAAACAATCTATCGTCCGCATTCGTTGCACAGCTTCACATTTTGGCGCCGGCGACCGCTCACTCATTGGCATGCAGGTTTCGATGAACCGCAGCTTCCCCGCAGCAATTGCATTAGCGACCAGTCCTGCGGGTCACTGGCTTCTTCAGGGACTGGGATCCTAAGTCCTGCCAACGACTACATGTTTGAT
The DNA here is from genome assembly GCF_000764305.2 of Hyalella azteca. NCBI lineage: Eukaryota > Metazoa > Arthropoda > Malacostraca > Amphipoda > Hyalellidae > Hyalella > Hyalella azteca. Next base: position 98,809 of record NW_025939624.1, on the reverse strand, counting down.
CAAGTCGTTCTTGGGATTTAATAATTAAAGAGTTTTTAGAATCCTATTGAAAGGCTCAGGGTGTTTATTAGCGATCAAGAATGAGTCATATTAAAGATTCCTGCTTAAAACTAATTGCCAATCGAGCGTAGAACTGGGAAACTAATTAACAATGCATGAGAGATTCGACGATTTAAGAGCATCGGTTCAGTTATATAGTAATAATATGAGAACGTATGGTTAATGAACTGAGGTCTTAGGTTCTTTAATGACACGCTGACGCTTTGTTTCATAATCAAATCAATAATCATAATCAAACCAAACTAAATTTTCAACAAAATATTCAATCTTTTCCTACGTCTTTTCTTCTCTGGCAAATTTAAACCAACTCACTTTAAATTCAATTTCTGGCCTATTTTCTTCAGCCCCGACACAACTATACTACTATGCTCTGACCCGCCATGGGTTCTTAAAGCATCAATAAAAGCGCCCCATATAGCGTCGCACTGTAGAAACTTTTCGGGTTCATTCACGTGGCTGCGAAGCAACCGCGGGACCGCAATACGTGGGAAACGACGGAACCAAACTGCGGACGAGGCGACGTCGGCAACAAGTTGAAGATTGGCAACTTTTTCAAGATACGCGACTTGACTTAATAAATTCGCAATCATGGTATGGACTTAACGTAATAAATCCGTAATCAAGGTACAGATGTGACTAAACGCGTTCGCAATCAGGAAACGAACTTGACTTAATTGGCCCGTCAGTAATTAGTGTACGATCTTGGCACGTTCGTATAATAATGGTACGACTTTGACACGTCCGCGAAATAAACTATTTAAGAGTGCTAACCACCAACGTTTCTGTTTATTGTTGGTTGGTAATTGGTTTTAACAATCTTTTAACACCGGTTTTCTCTATTTTTACCATAATTTTTTTACATTTTCGATCCACTGAGCATCCAAGTTAAATTATTTTTACTGCTTCATATTGGCCATTTTATGGACCTTTGCTTCTATGCCTGATATTTTACGAGTGAACCCTAACTCTTCTTGTAAATGTAAATTTTATTCGTTTCTCGTATCTATTAATTAGAACTAATTGAATTAGAATTATCGAAGTTTATCGAAGTACTTTCCGAATATTGTCCCTTGATGGCAAGACATTGGCTCTACAAAAGCCCTTGCAGACTTAACGCTGGCGCCCAAGCTAACAGGATAACGATATTGAGTTTGCCAAGGCTTTGAAAAATGTTTGATGACATTTTTCCTATGATTTCTGATGCAGCGTATCAGGTTATTTATTCACATTACAATTATTTATTCAATTGACAAATCCTCAGTTGCTTCTATTCTACAGGATCAAGCGTCAACTCAAGTTAAGGCCAAGAGTTAAATTTTCTCACGTATGAAAACTTGATGTCTATTTCTGAGGAGTAAAGGTTGCAGGGTGCCCTAAAGTTCACTTCAATGAAATAGTATTATTTTTATTTAAATTCTCGGTCAATGATCTTTCTGAATTTGCTGTAGAAATCTTCTGAGAAGACAAATTAAGTGTAGAAATGAAACTTCTTATAGACCACTCCTTTGTAGAACGTATCGGTTACAGAAAACAAGTCGTTTGAGGAGGCACTTCGATCGTAAAAACAAGTCGTTTGAGGAGGCACTTCGATCGTAAAAACAAGTCGTTTAAGGAGGCACTTTGATCGTTAAAATAATTCGTTTGAGGAGGCACTTCGTTCGCAAAAAACAAGTCTTATTTAAGACACTTGTACGTAGAAACCATATATTTGTGGAGGCACTTCATTATTGGAACAAAGTCGTTGACGCAGAAAATTCATGTGTAGAACCAGTTCTTTTCAGGACGAAATTCATTAGCAGAAACAAGTAGTTTCTAATTTGCAATTCACAATAGAAACCGCTGCTTCTTTAGAATCAAGATGCCGTTTCTAACAATAGCTCATTGAGAAAGTGACGAATGCAAGAAGTGCGGCGTGAGATAAAACCTGAGCTTTTCCCTTTAAATCGTTTGATCATCGCATCTCCTTATGACAATCATTCAGGGCTCAGATTTTTTAATTATGAAGCGTGTCCATGACAACTTATTGAAAGAAACATACACTGTAACGCTGTGTAGATAACAAAATTTCAAGTAGAAATAGATAGTCTGCAGATGGATACATAAACTGGCAAAATTACTGTGTGATGAACTTAAAATGACGATTAATAAAAGTTAGATTTACCGGCATATTTCAAGCATCGCCATAAGTGTTTCCGGCACCATATTTCACTTGTATTATGTTCACAGTCTATGGAATACGAATAAGTACATCCATATTTCACGTCCTAACGGAAATAAGTCTCTTTTTGATGGCGTCTGAATTTACCCAGTGCTTTATTCCACGTTCATAACTGGAAATAATTCGTCTACGGATGATGAACGTTCATTCCACTTGCAGATCATGAAGGAAGCCCGCGGCGTTACTTTGATCTTCACGAGCCCCGCAGCGTCTGAATAGATAATCTCGAGCAGGACGGGGAGAGCCGTGAGCCGAATGTGGGGAGTGAGCCGGAGCCTGTATATTGTCGGGAGTGTGGGAAGTGAGCCAGAGCCTGTATATTGTCTGGAGTGTGGGAAGTGAGCCAGAGCCTGTATATTGTCTGGAGCGTGGGAAGTGAGCCGGAGCCTGTATATTGTCTGGAGCGTGGGAAGTGAGCCTGAGCCTGTATATTGTCTGGAGCGTGGGAAGTGAGCCGGAGCCTGTATATTATCTGGAGCGTGGGAAGTGAGCCGGAACCTGTATATTGTCTGGAGTGTGGGAAGTGAGCCGGAACCTGTATATTGTCTGGAGTGTGGGAAGTGAGCCGGAACCTGCATATTGTCTGGAGTGTGGGAAGTGAGCCGGAACCTGCATATTGTCTGGAGTGTGGGAAGTGAGCCGGAACCTGTATATTGTCGGGAGTGTATGCATCTTTTAACTGAGCATGATTACGAGCATGGCGCGCTTAATTTGAGCGAAAGAAATTCATCATTCATTACTACATGCCCTGAATAAAAAGTTTCTCCACAATACGCTGCAATTCAGTAATTTATTATATTATTCACTCCACAACGCCGAGAAATACCTTCAATTTCGAAGTCTTTTCACAGTAAAACACAATACTGTAAATTATTTTATTAGTTTAAAAACGTCTACAAGTTCCTTCAATATGTAGCAGTCATGCCACAGTGCTCCGCTATACTGTTATATATTTTATTTGCTTCAAAACGCCGACAAATGTCTTCATTATAGTTTTCCCCTACAGGCACAAAAAATTTCCTTTGTACATGTGAATGGAAACATTATTTTTTCATTTGTATTTGATGAAGCTGTGGATGAATATCATGGTGAAAGTAACAAGCTTGTGTCTTCAGTGACCTGTTATAATTGGAAATCTCTATAGGTGATATAGAGGTGATAGGTGATATAAATTAGGTGATATTAGGTGATATTAATAGATGATATTATATTAATTAGGTGATATTATATAGGTGATATAAATTATAAATTACAATATTGTTGTTGGCAGAGACAAAACGGCATTAAATGAGGGATATGGGAGTGATCTTCAGGAAGGCTTTGTTCGACAATAAAGCTACAGTAACTTTCCGTTGCGAACAATAATAGCTTTACGAGCTATGCATGACACGAAGACTTATTTAATGGCGCAGTAATTCAAGTGAATAGAGCGACGTACGAAAACATAGAAAAGTCGTGTTTGATATATACTTTTAATTAAGCTAAAGATGAAATGCCGTAAACCATAATAGTTCAGCTAGAAAATTTTAAAGACCATGAAATTACATAAATCGGATCAAGAACTCTCCATATAATCAGCGCGCCATAAAGTGAGTCTAATTAAACAATTTAAATTTTTTTTAATGTACATAGAGTTGTATCCTTAAATGCATCCGAAAGAACATACAAAGCTTCTTGGCCACGGTTAAAATGTGCGGCATCATATTTAGCTGTAATGTATGACATCATATTTAGCGGTAATGCACGACATCATATTTAGCGGTAATGCACGGCATCATATTTAGCGGTAATGCACGGCATCATATTTAGCGGTAATGCACGGCATCATATTTAGCTGTAATGTACGGCATCATATTTAGCTGTAATGTACGGCATCATATTTAACATTAATCTCAGAAGGACGTTTGCCTTGAGACGAGCGCAGCCGTGGTCGCAGGGCTGCGGCTGAGAGGTCATCAGGTGACGAGGCTCAAGCATCGATCGTTTCCTACTGCAGCAGTAGAGTCGTCAGGGGCACTGCACTGTTGCTGTGCTCTCACTGCACCGTCGTGGGTACTGCACACCGCGGCAGTCATCATGCAAAAGATTCAACCGTGATCAAAACAGAAAAAGCTACTTTGTTGTAGTTGTTCACTGCCTATAACTGCACTGTTAATGAATTCCAGATCCATGGTAATGCACCGTTAACAAATTCAAGATCGATGCCATTGCACTTTTCTTAAATAAAGTCCAGATTCTAGTCATATCACTGATACGGAGATGTTACAAGGTCGTCTTCTATAGCGTTCTATGTTCTACCGCACAGACGTCCTAGGCATCATACATTTGCCTGTCCTATACATCGACGTCCAGAAGATCCTGTGATGTTCCCCAATGCTTCCTGCGGCGGTTGTAGGGGCAGATCCTACTGAACTGCTTGATAGCCTGCCAGTAATTCTGAGATGCGGCGTGTCCGTGCCAGACACGGAGGCCGAGGTCACATCCACAACATTGAGTACATAGAGCAGAATGTAAAGGACAGAAGTTTATTGTGCTTGCTCCGATTTGTCGTCCAAAAGTAGAGTGGCACGAATGAAGGCCGCGACTCGTTGCCGGTACACACGTATTTCTCCTTCAGTTCCCGAGAGAAAAGATTTTTCCAAGAGACTCGTACCGAAAGCTATTGTGTCACTGAGACAATGCGTTACTGGAAAACAAGAACCTTGAGCGCATAGCGACAGCTAATACGTACAAGCTACCGAAAAATGATCTATGTTAATCCATATTGTGGTTAGACTCATAGAAAATTGCTTAAAAAAATAATATAGTTGAGTGAGTTATACATACGAGTAAGTTATGCATAAACTTACGAATATATCACCCAACAGGTTCAGTTAGATTTTACAAGAAAACTTTGGGAAGTCCCTTTTTGGGAAGTCACGTTAGGTGGAATGTTAAGGAAATGTTCTAAAAACTTACAAAAAACTCCTTTAAAACCTTTGGTTGCTCTGAAAAAAATTAATCAAGCACATCATTTGTGCATTGAATTGGTAAGCAATATGGATGAAAGAGAAATTGTTTATGTCCACCATCAAGGAACAAAAATTTTTTAAAAATTGTTTATATACTATTTCTCAAGCATAAGATTTCGTTCATGTAATAAACACTTTGTGAACCTTTACGTGTAAGAGAAAACCGCTGCGCACCTCAGTGCATGGAAAGCTGGCGCAATGTTAGAATGAGTGAAGACGATAAAGGTTCAAGATGTTTCATAAATCCACCGTAACATTTATGGGTCAAAACAACTATCATATCAGTGAAAAACCCAAACAACAATTATCTCTCGGGCCCGACGTTCCAGTGACGCAGGGTTTCACTTCAAACAGAACCAAACGTCTCGTCTAAAGTTAATGGCAATACGCACAACTGGATTGAATTGTTTTCAGTAATAAATAAAAGTTTAAACATGCAATCAGGCCTGACATTCTGTTTTGCGCATCTTGATTGAGGCAGACAGAATTAGAAATTTAGAATAATGAATTCACTAATTTCGCAAACAGACTGTTTAATAGCTCACAAGACAAGAAATAATTTAATCGTCTTCGGAATGAGAGCATATTCGTAATTTCATGTTCGAATTTACTACGAATAGGTATAAATAAATCAAATAACTTGGCGTAATCAAACGAATAATTCACCGTTAAATTCAAGTGATGGTTCAGATTCATGGACCACCAGGACTAGCCAGAGCCACAAAACGTATTAGTTTTACTGCACTTTACGTCAACGAAAAGTTTGGTAGATCGACCGACAAGATTGAACGCATCGCAAAACCTCGCACCGTTTCCCCGTTTTATTTAAATATAAAACGCGATCAAAAGTCGGCGCTGCAAGCATTTTATAAACGTTTTTGAACAGCGAGAAATTCGGTCGTGAGAATTTATTCCTCGATACACATCACGTGGGAGATCTGTAGGAATTCATGCGCGAAAATAATAAATTCAACTATAAATTCTTGTCGGTCGGCTCAACCCTCAGTAAATTGCTTTATGACTTTTCTTCTCCTCAATACTGGTATTGCTCATGGAATTGCACCCTATATTTCTTTGAGACTTCGCTTGAGGGTCTCTCGGTAGAGAATATTATTTTCCCAATCTTGGTACATAAATTCTCATTCTTGGCACTTTTTTTGTGATGATTCCAGAAATATTCCCGTATTTCTTTCTTCTACAAAATTATTTCCATATCTAGGAATGTTTATTATTCAGCGAAGTCATGCCTAGAAATTCTCAGGTGGGAATGCTTGAAGGCCTGTTTTCGCGAAATCTAACCTTGAAAACATTGTATTCTTTACAATTCTTCAGGCTTCAACTTTGTGCAGTAAATGGCAGTCTTTACATGACATTTCGCTCGCCTGCATCGCAGGTTTTCGCTAGGGAGCACCGAGGCCGACGTGACAAGCGAGGCTGAGGAGCAAAAATAATACACAATTTATGTTACGTGGTTACCGGCATGCGGCTGCCTACAACGAATCAGTCCCGAAGGAAGACATTTTTCCGCACATGCATGAAAGAGCAAGTATCCTCGGTGTGCAGTGAATAATAATTTCGTTTGAGTGATTCCTTTCATAGGCTTTTAGGAACGGCTTGAATTTCATGGAGAACAGTAGCGCTGAGGGAAAACTGTTGATTTCAAATTTTCTGACGTCAACTATTCCTCAATTTTGTAAACCAGGATTGAATTACTTCTCATGTCCTGCTCTCTTCTTCACTCTATTTCTGTGCGCTAATCGGAGTCCCATGTCTTTTAATTTAACACCGGAGACTTGCGACACTAAATGAAACTAAAACAAACACTAAAATGGAGTCCATTCGACTAGTCACACGAATCATCAGTGTGTGCGCTTGCTTACACCGATGTTCGAATGGCCTGCAATCAATTGAGTTGCTGAACATGGCACGTTGATGGAGCAAAAAAGCTACTCATCAAATATCCATCATCAGCTCATTAGCCCGTTCTCGTTGTCTCGTTAAGCTCGTGGATGTAAGCAGGTTCGGCAGTGGAGACGACGTTTCGTCATTAAGTATGAAATACGTGCATTAAGGGCAGCCGAATGCGTGCGTGGATACCCTTCACTGCGTGCAGCCTTCATGGCAGCTGAGGCTCGACGTTCAATGGGAAATGTTTGCTTCTACAAAATATGGCCGACAGAGTTTTCAGTGTAAGCAATGCATGCTGTTGTAGCAGCAGCAGTTGCCGTAGTAAGAATAAAATTTGAAATTACACTTTTGTTTTGCAGTCGCATTGACGGACATGACTGGGCTATCAACACGAACACTTTTAGCAACGAAAACGTAGCCCGGGGCTGGCGAGCAATGAAGAGTATTTGCAGTTGCGGAGGCCGACGCGATTGGGTTTTCGAAGTGGGCAGGTACGATAAGGGTTTGGAAGAGGGCAGGTACGATTGGGTTTTCGACGTGGGCAGGGACGATAAGGGTTTGGATGAGGGCGAGTTTAGAAGTTAGCAGCATTGGTCTTTGTGGAGGTAGAGATGGTCACCGAAATATTCTACCGAAAATATTCTCTTGGCGATGGTCACCGAAATATTCTAGCCTGTGGTCGCTAGAATATTTTGGTAGCCAGAACTACGTCCAGCTAGTTGAGGATGTTCTTTATTAAAAACTAGCCATTAGAACTGATTTCCAAATCACGATAAAATTATATTTTATACATTTGGAGTTGTGACATGATACTTCAAAATTTTATTTCTTAATATCAGAATGATGCGGCCTTTCATCAACACGACTCTTGGCCTAACTGTTAAAAAGCGTTTACAAATGAAGTTAAAGCGGTCTAAGTTCTCCATTGTTCAAGAAAAACCTTGCCCTAAGAAAGCCAAACTCAATTAGACTTTCAATCTAAAAATTACCTTGGTAAACTTCTCCTGCAATCGAGCTAAGTGAGGTGCTGCTTTGAGCTCCTGCTGAATAAATTAAATGCGTTGACGAGCGGTGTACGTAGCTAAAGCGGCCTTTAGTGAACATTTTAAAGGGTCGGGAGCGCAATCGGATCGTTTCAGTGGTTTCTGTCATTTTTAAAACAGGGTTGTAGCTTCAATTGAAAATACTTTTTTTACAATTTGAAGTAATGTTTTGCAGCCATCAGCTGCAGTTTGGCTGTTCTTTGGTGGGCGAGATTGAAAAACACAGGGTAATAGAATTCAATCTATAAAGCACAAAAAAAGTCGTAAGGAAGCGTCAGGTCATTACATTCACTGGGCCGTTCCGAAAAATAACTGGTTTGACAAGTGGCACAACGAAATTAAGTCGCCCTAAGAACAGATTACCTACGCTTAAACTAAATAAAATTTCCGCCTACCGTGGTCTGAGATGTCAACAAATCAGCTGGGAAGAAGCCTCTGTCGCGGGCAGAGTTTCAAATGTATGCAGATGTCGAGTAAAGTTTTACTGTCGAGATGTTACTTGCCTGCCGAGTGTTAAAATGAGAGTGGAAGTTGCTCAAGGGAGCGATAGCTTTGATAGCCTCGCCCATCAAATGCTGCCTCATGAACGTGACGGCAGAGCGTTTCTGAAACACTTTGCACTTTAACGGGCACATCGACACGAGTGAAGTACATTTCATGTCCTCTGTTCAGGGCGCTATTCCTTACATTTTCCTGGTCTTTCAATATATTTGAGATTCTTTTCCTTCTGTTTGACCTTCAAAGTTTTGATTCGAGCATGCATTTTATTCGCTACCCGGCACATGATTTTTTTCAGTTAAGCTTTAGGCTGGATCAAGTTTGATCAAAGTGACACTAATGAAGAAATTCAGCGCTGAAGGGTAATATTTTCAGCTGAATAAAATAATGTAAGCATAATTTTATGCCTCGGTGAGGTTAACAACACATACATAATCAGAAAATCAGTATACCGCTTCTCTAGGAATTTGCTAGGAAGAATAATAATAATAACGCTCTGATACAACAACCACGTTTGTCGTAAAACGCAGCAAGGAGCTCCACTTAGCATGGATGATCGTGTATTGTAGTGACGAGCTGCATGCCAGCGCCGGTACTTCGAGGACTCATAAAGACGGCCTCTTTGATGGCCTGCAGAACAATGCCAGAGACGCGCGCTGAATAGCATCGTTACCGCTGCTGCACGAGAGAGCGATCACGGCGGGTTGAGGCGTGCGGAGTTTTGCAGGGTAACAAAGGATGCGTTGCTCTACGAGGATAAAGCTTTCTGTAAAACTTCCGCGTAATTTGCAGGGAATGTAGCAGACGAAAGCGTCAGCACTTGGTTATGATGTGAAAGGTGTGCGATTTTTAGCTGAAACTTCATTCCCGTATTTAGCATCTTGAAGAAATTGCTAATTTGGTTAGACCTGCATTTTACTCACTCGCATTTGATGTAACATTTACTAGTATGAATAATTAATAGGCCATGTATGAGAGAAGAAATTAATTCTTACGTTGAGAAAAAATCTTAGGAGTATTTTTTTACTATAATTTTTAGCTGGTTTGTGGCTATAACTATTCGGTCATGGCCAACTGCTCGACATTTTTGTGAACATGAAGATGAGTAAATTCTCAGAATCATATTTATTTCAAATGCACGCTTAATATTTAATTATTTCTGACATTAAAATTGGAAAATTTTAGTTAGCGTTTTAACGAGAGAAACGAGAACCCCGATCTCGACCGGCAAGCTTGTTCTTTTGGTAGTCGAGTGTAATTTTAAAGGTGTTTCCAAAGGGATACAGGGATAGTACTAGCCGCTAGTTCATCCGGCGCTTGAACTGTCCACGCTACTAGCCTCGTGTATAGGGGTTCAGCCGCTTCAGAGGCATGCGCCGGCAAGTGCCCGAGGCGCGGCCGAGAGAGACAACAATGTCTTGATATCTTGGCTGGAGAAGTGGCTAGTAGCGCTGATGCAGCCATGGTGAGAGCATTTGTGCCGCTCTTGCGAAGTTTCTTGGGTCAAGTCCGAGGTCAAGTATCTTGGGTCAAGTCAAGTTAACCGCCCGAGGAGGCCGGGCGGTTAAGCACAGCAGAATTGTAGCAGTGAGTTGTGAGTTCGAGACCGCAAAATGCTGTGGATGTTCTGCCATGTTAAGAATCGGCGACAGGCCTACGGCCTAATAAACGCTGAAACCGCTATTATTCTTTTGGGCAGGGTGGCCCAGTGGTTAAAGTTCAGAGTCCCAGGATTGGAGCAGAGAGGTGCGGGTTCGATCCCAGCTCTGTGCGCCTGTTTCTGGTCAGAATCGGCTATATGAATTAAAGTATAATGTTTTCCATGATGGTTACTCCAACAAAATGAAGGGAGAAACGAGTATTTTGAAACGGAAAGAAGACCTTATTAGTCAGTGTTTAGTTGTTCCCGACGCTGCATTTTCAAGGGCTAGAATAAATAGTATAAAAACGACGTACAGAATCGAGTTGTTGAAGGCGATCCACTAACCATCTTCGCAGACTTTACTCGACGGCTTCTAATGACGCACTGGCGGGCGCGAAAGAGAAGATAGCGGCACCTTCTACTCTCCACGTGTGTACAGGCTTACTTGCCGGATAGTCACCAAGCGACCGTCACTAGCCAGATTTACTAGCCGTCTGCACTATCCCCGTGTACAAGCACTTTAAAAGGTACTTCGAGTGATGGACGTACATTTCTCAACCGAGACGATTGATGGCATTTGTAGTCATTACATAGAATTTTACCTAGAAACTGAAAAAAGTGTGAGCTGGGGAAAGACCGGTGATTAATTATGGGCAGAGGTTAGCTTGGGTCTAGTGGATTAAATAAGTGCCTGCCACTGAACAGATAACTACATTCTTCTCGAAGTTTGAAGAGAAGTTTGTTCCGATCAGAATTCTGGCAAAATAATAAGGCGAAAATTTTCGCCATTTTAATGCCTGTATGTCATTATTTAAGTAAGCTAGCCACGTTTAAAATATTCTCTAGACCTGACGTGTGTTGGGCTAATTTCGGCCTCTTTTGTGTTCAACTCATGGCCGCCTTATAAATAAGAGTTCAATTGTGAAGACGAACAAAGTCCCATATTATTACCTCTAAGCATGCGACTTATATAATTTCATGATGACAGTTTAATTTCACTACAAATATATGGCCATCAATTAACAATTGGGGTTTACGATGACTAGGTAAATGCCTGTACATTTACTGGTAATTTTGTCCCGCAAAAAACAGATTTAGATACGTTGGGGCTTTGGGTTATGAGCTTGAATCATTGCTCAGGAATTCATACTAAGAAACAACATTGAAGTGCTAGAATTGCATTCACATAGGAAACAATATTAGTATGCATCGATGGAAGTCGAACGTCAAGATCTGAACAACGTTTTCCTCACCCAAAACTCTGGCTGTGTGCACCTGTTGCCTCTCTGCCTGGTTCGATCCTTGATAACCATGGAATTATAACGGTTAATCAGATTTTTAGTAAGACGGTGAAAAAATTGAAATTTTGAATTATGATAGAATTATGTAGGTACCGTAAAATATGATAAAAAACAATTGTAACTAAATTTCTGTAATATATTACGAAGATGGAGATGCAGTATAGGAAGACGAATCACTCATTGACGTGGTCGAAATCAAATGGACTTCCTGTAATGAAAATTTCAATATGAGTTGATGTTGACATTTCAATATGCATACGTTGGACTTGAAACTTCACTAAAAAATTGTTTACAACAAGAAAAATAAAGAAGTAAGCATGCATCTAATCGGCTGAAACTAATTCAGAAGTGAGTAGGAAGTTGTTCTTTGTTTGCCAATAAGTCGGCAAGAGTCTTAAGAAAAGGCGCTACTTGAGTAGCCAAGTCTCTTACCAACAAACTCGGAGGAAGCGAATAGAAAAAAAGAAGCCTGAAACGCAGCCGTAATTTAAAGTTATCGCTTCTGAGGGGTCTTTGGAGCGCCCAAGTGCTACTGGACAAACGAGCCATGGCTCGCCAGACTCTCTTTTGTTTGAGGTCTGCTATTCAAACTGTCGCGACTTCCTTTCTAATTTACAAATAACTTGAAAATATGAAATTATAGTTTGTGTTCACTTCAGTCATCAAAAGGAGGGTTAACTTTTGAGATTTTTCTTTAATTTAATAATCGCTGTCGCCTTGTACCTGAATAATCGCAATCCTCATAGAATTCCGGCCTGTTTGCGAGGCAAAATGTGAATGTTATCAACGACAACTAATTTTGACGTCTATTGGAAATACCCTCGGTTGATATTAGAGCCGTGGATGCATTTATTTATTTTATATGGTTAAATCTATGTGTAAATTATCTTGTATTATATTTATTAAAATGATAAAGACGATTGTATTTCAGAAATGGAAAAGTATTTGGAGTACAATTCGGTACATTTTTCGCCGAAACAAAATATAACTATAGTTACATCAAAATAATTTATAAAGATATTTGAACCAATTATAATAGATATTTTGTTGAATATCGGGAACGAGTAACGCAGAGGTGCCTCGCTGTGCTACAAGGTTTTCTGTGCCTCATCATCGTAAATCTCGCGAGATGGCGGCTAAAAATTAAAGTTTCAAGCTCGCTGGTATCCCTCCATCGTTGCCTGTCCCTCGGTAGCTCAGAGTCCAGCAATTAGAGCTAATTACCACAAACGACGCGTAAATCAAGCCTTTGTGAGAGCATCGCCCAATTGCAGCGAGAAAAGTTAACGACACAAGCGATTACTTCGGCTGTAATTCAATCAGTGAATTGAAGAATCCTTCATTAGTGTACGATCAACTTTAACCTGTGATGAACGTAATTTGTGTCAGTTCTTTATTGATGAAAAAAAAAACAGAAAATGCAATGATTACTTGTTCCAAATTTGTCTCAAGTAAAAAATTCGATTGACAAATTGTTTTAAGTTTACGTTGTTCTTGAACGGTGCGCTTGTCATAATTCTGATCAAACCACCGACTCAGAAAAAGAAGTGGGTCATATTCAAATTTTGACACATCTTCGGACCCACAACACGAGCAGAGAGCGGACGTATCAGTGATACGCTTTTGAACGAGCCAAACTGGACCAGGTGACCCACACTAGCCCAAACAGTGCATCGTTATTTAGACAAACTCCCACTTATTTCACTGAATGTCCGCCCATTGTGGGTCAAATAGTCTGGACGAATCATAATTTATCAACGCGATTAATGCTGGTAATTTTAACCGAGAGAATTTATAATTATCTCTGTTAGTCCAGAGATAACAGTTTCTCCTTATCAGCCTGCAAATCACAGGCGAGAGAAGCTCTACAGTCTACATAAACCTTAATAAGCAACACTCGCTAGTTTTATTAATTCACCATTTTCCTACTTCAATTATTACCCGAAATAATATTAAATCTAAATACATTTTATATAATTTTTATGTTATAGCGGGAAGAGTTTTTAGAGGTCCACGAGAGCGATGTTTAATTCCTGACGAGAAAACCAGTCCACAAAATAAGCTCAGAGGATTCAAGTATAATAAAAAACAATGAGCAAACTCAGAAAGAAATAAATTCACAACTAAATGTAAATTTTGAAATATCTTCACAATGGCCGAAAAAAATCAAATTGTAATCTGTAAATGATTCAATAAATATGTCGTTACAAAATAAGGAAACTCGCGTCTTACAATCTATTCAACTATAATTAAGCAGTACCTCGACAAGTACGTCAAAAACAAAATTTCAATATATCCTAAATCGAAAGAATTTGGTTTTATTTAAAACGTATTTTTTTCTTCGCATGCTGGAAAATTAGAAAGATTTAATTGTTCGCGAAATCGTTATTGCAAACAACCTCCATCTCATCCACACAAATCAGAAGCATCACACGGAAGTCTTGCCTCCTAGACAATAAAGGTGGCTTCAATTAAGCCTAAATTCCCAGAACTATCGACCAATGGAGCGATGCTGGCCATGTTCTGAGCGTAAACACGGCAACCGTCATGAAACTCGCCAATTTATGAAAGCCGCGACAAAAGAGATGGCGTCAGTGCTGTTCTTAGTCCATCGAGTATCAGTATAACAGGAAGCTTCAAACTGTGATAACTGTAACTCAAAAAGTTAGTACTTATATTATCAGTCTGCCCATATCGCAAGTTCACAAGGAAAATGAATAAAATCATATTATTTTATTCATTTTTAGTTTTTCGAACTGATGATGGAGCTGGACTCCGAAACGTTTTCAATATCGATATGGTGAATTTGCTTGGTGTTTTCTTTACTTTTAAATTCCTTCAAAAAGTTAGTATAGAGGATACCAATAAAATAACGTTCAAAATAGCATCTTGTATTTGTTGAGGCAAAACTGTGTAAATATACACCACGCGGCACGTTATCTCTTCCTTTTTAAACAAAGGAGTCGAGGAACGAACTAATTCTACGGTGCAGAGGCAGCGTACGCACACCAAGCTAACTTTGCAGCCCACAGTCGACAAGTGAACATCAGAAAGCGAAGCACAGACGCGATGACAGCTGAAGCGCGCTTTTTTGTTATATTCACTTCCATGATACTGAGATTTGTTGAAAATACAAATCATAAGTGAAACAGCTTACAACAAATATTAGACATTTTTAAAACATTATATCCACGGCTGGGATTATATCATTTTATTTATAAATTACCAATGTAAAACAACATATATTCTAGCGGATGATGAATCTCGCAAGGAATAACAGTATATATTACACTGTCTTCAACAGATCGAAATTTCAACAGGTAATCGCTTTTTATTTCTATTTATTTCGACAAACAAAGCTTCACTCACAATAGCTTGCTACACCGTTGCTATATATATGGTCCGCTCATATTACTTGGAATTCAGCAAGATCTTTATTCATTATTTATTATTCAGCATACAAAAAGTTGGAAATAAGACTGCATGCATTTATAGGTCTTCATATCCCACTGAAGATATAAAGAGAAGCCTGTCAGGTATCCGTCCTTAAATGTTCCCTCTATGGGTGAATTCAATGAAGAAAACGCTACATGAATTGATTGGTGGTGAATATTACAATATCCATCATGAAATATCCTTCCAATATACCAGTTATCGGAGTACATAAAATATGTACCTCCTCAAAAATGTATACATCCAGTCTCCGCGTCATCCCAAGATTGTCAGCGTCGCTTTGAATTGCAGGCATAAAAAATGTTTTTTTAGGTGGGAAGCCAACGCTAGCTTTAATTAATGAACGAATTGTTCAAAAGAACACAGATATTGAGCTTCACTCGAAGACAGGGGCTAGATATGATCAAAGGCTTCGTAACGTAATCAGTGACTATATGATGATTAAAATGAAGCGACAAGACAATACTCAGGCACGAAGTGAACTCTGGGACAATGAATATAATACGATTGGAGTGTATATCTTGCTTTAAATATGTCACATAATTTTTACATTATAACCTGACTGGAACCGTTACGTGTTCACAACCAAAGTGGACGATACAGTCGAAAAGCTCACGCAAACGATAATATATTTCTACGCATTACGAACGTTGACTAGAAAACATTGGACCTACGATGGTCCTCCAAAATAATATGCTAGTAGATTTGGGACTAGTTTCTTGAAGCTTATAAGTAGTAATATTTTTGTTCGTGAAAACATACAGTCGTCGACAACTTTACAGCGAACTAATCCACAAGAACACGTCTATTATTAAAAAGAAGATTGTCTTGCCATCACATCAGGTCAATATTTCAATATTGCGTTAAAACATATAAGATACAAGCAATCCCATTATACATGTGCCGTGCAACATATATTGCAGATCATTAGAATTGGCCTTTCCATAGGACGCAGCTCAAGGTTCAACTATAACGAAGTTCATTTTCGGTACAATACTTCAAATCAGAAAAAATAGTTATCTAAAAACAAATTCATTTTCAATGTAAGGACAAGAGGGCATTTTAATAAATTTTCATCAATCTCTTTCCTTCCACAACTTCTTGTTTATAATTATGATTTAATATTAAATTTAAACGGTTTGTTGAACACAAGAGGCCAAGAATCGGCCCAAACAGCAGGCGTATGCGATGACAATAAAAGCCATACTTATAATTATTAAATAATAATTAGTAACATCAATTACAAAGAAAAAAAATATATTATAAATAATAGAGACAGAGGCACAGTATTATGAAGCATGACTAAGCAGCTATAAACATTCCATTGACAGCTGTGACTACAGTTTCAGACATGCCACGTGCTGAGCGATAACGTCAGAACAGACGTTCTTCATGCCATGTGGTTCACATGACATTTGGTGCAGATGCCATGTGTTTCACATGGCATTTGGTGCAGATGCCATGTGGTTCACATGGCATTTGGTGCAGATGATATGTGGTTCACATGGCATTTGGTGCAGATGCCATGTGGTTCATATGGCATTTGGTGCATATGCCATGTGGTTCACATGGTTCACATGGCATTTGGTGCAGATGCCATGTGGTTCACATGGTATGCAGTTCATGTTGTCGTTGTTTTTTTTTTCTCTTTTCTTCGTTAATTTCGTGGGAGACATCGGCAATTAAGACAAATTATAAATAATTTGCCCTGGAACAATCACTTTATAAACGAGACTTTGAGCCATGATAGTTATAACTAAATCTAATGAAGTATTAACATCCCGGCCACGGCATTTATATAATATGCTAAAATTTTCTCTCAAGTATTTCATTTAAAAATTTTCAAACTCCGCGTGATCACCTAGCTTCAATATTCACCATTTCTTTTTCAGGAAGACCTATATAAATTTATGTAAATTTATTCGATATCCGATTTTTAGTCAGAAGCGTTTTTCCGGGTGTAGTACATGCAAATAATTTATTATGTAAAGCGTGGGAGAGAAAAATCTCAGGGAGGTGCAGGCGGACAATTGCGCGGCATTGGCTGCCGGAATAGAACGATGCGGAAGAATTCCCACAACATCCGTAAATTTTAACAAACTTTGAATGAAATTCATGCGGTAGTAACGAATTCATTGAATTCTCGCAGAATTCCTAGTGTGAATTCTGCTAACGTTATATTTACAGGTATGTTAATTGGCAAATTAATATCTTACCTCGAATTGTTATTGAAATTGAGCTGACGGCATCCAGAGCAATGCCAGTAATCCAAGACTAAATAGTGTGATGCATTTGACGGCCGAAATCCAAATTTGAATTTTTCGGCCATATTGAAAAAATAGTTACTTTAAATTTGTAACTTTGATGGCACATAAAATCACCACCATCATTGAATTGCTTCATTGAATCTTTTTTTAATATATCATTCAAGTGTTAACTAAATGATAACTGAATGCATCATTTACATTGATATTTTTTTCTATTGATTGAACTGTCGCTAGCGTATTAAAGTGGCAGACTGTTAACAACAGCACAGCAATTGGCTGACTGTTAACAACAGCACACCGACAAGGCTGACTGTTAACAACAGCACACCGACAAGGCAGACTGTTAACAACAGCACACCGACAAGGCTGACTGTTAACAACAGCACACCGACTTGGCAGACTGTTAACAACAGCACACCAACTTGGCAGACTGTTAACAACAGCACACCGACTTGGCAGACTGTTAACAACAGCACACCAACTTGGCTGACTGTTAATAACAGCACAGCAACTTGGCAGACTGTTAACAACAGCGCAGCAACTTGGCAGACTGTTAACAACAGCACACCGACTTGGCAGACTGTTAACAACAGCACAGCAACTTGGCAGACTGTTAACAACAGCACACCGACTTGGCAGACTGTTAACAACAGCGCAGCAACTTGGCTGACTGTTAATAACAGCACAGCAACTTGGCTGTTAGCAGCGTACCAACCTAGCAGGTTAACAGTTAACAGGTTACCGGCAAGCAGACGCGACTGCAGGATAAATGACCTCGTATATGCAGAACGAAGACCAGTTGTCTCAAGTTAACCTGCTTCGCACACATTATACATACTTTTTTAGTCAATGCACTAAATATATGTATATATATATTTTTTTTTCAAAAGGAATTTCTGGAAAACCAACAAGAAATTCTTAAATCCTCTTTAAATTCCGTAGTTTAAATTGAATATATGTTGGTCAGAATATTCTAATCATTCTTTTCTTATCAAAATATGAATATCAAAGTTATTCACATCAGCACATAATCTATAAGGCAGACATCTTAGTTTAGAGTTGGTGACTTTCTTCCAAGTTACTGGCGATAGAATACAATGGCCTCTACTGAAGAGAACTCGCTTTAAGTGCTATCATAGAACGTATTATTTATTCCTTGTAACATTAACTCCCCACCAGGGTGAGTTATAAATGTATTGTCCAGCGCATTTGATTGACCATCTAATTCAAAATTTTCTTTATACAACAACGACATTCGTTCAAAGTCAATGGCAGTATTTTGCTGATTCTTTCTAATTTTCTTGATAAGAGAAAGTTCTGGTAATGACAGAAGCAGGCAATCAAGGTCCGCTCTGTTATCCAACACATACCCGTTGACTTGGTTGGAATATTCTCTAAAAACATCGTCGGCATCAAAGCCGTCGACCACGTGGGTGCCGCAGTACTCGAAGAACTCTTCTCTTAAGGCTCTGAGTGAGGCGACCTCGTTGGCCATCTTCTCAGTCCCGTAGCGGAGGACGGTCTGCTCATGGCGGGCCAAGAAGTGGTCGTACAAGAGGACATCTCCGCTGTTGAGCTCCCTCATCCGCTCTATGGCACTCACCGACAAGTCAGGCTTCACGTTGTCCCTACGGGCGTTTTTAGAGAAGAAAATCATGTCTCTGTAGTCCCAGCATAGCAGCTCCTTCAGCAGAATGAGACTCTCGTCCATCTTCTCGGCTATGAGCACGAGATCGAACATCTCGTCGGCCTGGTCGATGGCTCTCCGGATTTCGATGGCTGTGATGTTGCTGTGCATTTCCATGCCCATGTCGAAGAGCATCATGTTGTGGCCGAAGCGCCCGCTTCGCTTCCGTAACTCCATTTGCATCTGACGGATAGAAAAAGTAACATCAAGCATACCACGGACCGTCGTAGTGATGGAAGAACATTTGTATTTCAAGACAGAAACAAGAATTGTGAAGTATTTCAGGCCAGAAACCAAGAGTTTAGAAGGAGTTACATCACTGTTCATAAAAATGGTATTTAATTGAAAAATGAATATTGAAACTAATTTGTTTCACATCATGAATCGAAATTTTTCAAGAAAGAAAAATTATAATCAAGTATAAAATACACACGAGCTATAATTTATCCTACTGGATAGATTGAAAACGAATAATATCTTTCGAATTCAGCAGTTATGAGACGGGGTTGCAGCTGAAAATTTCAGGTTTCTGAATTAAATTCCATACATTAAGACCCCCAAAACACAATAAAATACTTATTTCTTCTCTGATGAATTTGCATCATACTGAAATAGATGAAACATTGAGATCGATTCAGCGTTGATTTTACTTCTCAATTCGTCAAAAAGCACCTTAAATAAACATGCGTATATTTAGTAAATCATTTTCGCGTGTTTCACAATCGATTATAACACACGTTTTTTTTTTTAATTTTATCGCGCAAAACACAGTAAAAGCCGTTACGAAGAATCTGACTTATTGCGAGGCACTGCCACTAAAAGGTTTTTCTTCAAATACGAGAATTTGTTCGGAAAGAATAAGAGAGTGAACTCTTCTGCTAAAACTGTAATAAATTAAATAAAAGAATATGTGCGTCTGAGGTGAGAGTACAAGACACGAATAAAGCACTTTGGTACTTAACACAAGGGCGGTCAATCACACGCAGTCTTCATTCAAAGCATTGAGACGCGTGCAGCTCTTTAATAATATTAGGGAACTGTTGCTAGGAACTGTTGCTCTTCGAATATGAGCTACTATCTGCTAATGGTTTTATGCACGAGTGTATTGATCGATACACTTAAGATAGTAGCGGCTGGCAACTAACAACTTCAAGTAAGAACAATTACCTGTTTGAGAGCTTCATATGTGAGTGGAATGATCTGAACACTTAATACTCGTATACGAGCGGCTGGCAACTAACAACTTCAAATAAAAGTAAAAAACAACTAACGTCTCAAAGTATGAGTGAATTGATCGAAAGACAATTTTTGAACCACAAACTACTTCGATTCAAAACAACCATCTGCTAAGAGCTTCATATCTCGAGCACCACTTCTTAATGGATGAGACAGCCGCTGTTCTTGGTACAAATAACAGCTCATAAGAGTAGCTGCCATAACTAAGAGCCTTCACATGCAGCTAAGGGCTTGCGATACGAACAACAGCCTGCCAGAGACAGTAAGAGGAAGGCTCTTGGAAGCCCCGAGCGCCCCAAGAGCTATCGATTACCTCCAGAGGGAGGGTGAGGAACTCCTCCAAGGGCGCGTCCTCGTAGAACTTGCCAAGATGGAAGTAATTGTAGAGGCTCTCGAAGAGTAGCGAAGGATCACGTACGACCGTCAGAAATATCGTGTCAGGATGCAGGACCTTGCGATGCTCCGATGGGTTGAGGCGCGTGTGAACTGCGAATATGTCCACTACGCCCTCTGGCGGCAGCAGATTGCGCGCCACCATGCCGGCCTGTTGCCAACGCACCAAACTAAATTATTAACGTCAGGCAAATTTTGAAAAATTTTCAGCAAGAAAACTCTTAACTGAATCATCCACGCAAACCAAGACAATATCGATCTCTTCTTTAACCAAATGCTCTTTCAATATTACACTAAACTTGTGGTCAAACTCTTTAATAATTCGTTCATCTAATAGCAAGAAATCAAACACTAAGGAATCAAATTGAATGTAAATATATTCTCGACAGCAATAACGGTGTATATTTAAACTTACTTTGAAGAGAATAGGATTTCCCAAGTAGTTGCCAGCAGCAGGCAGAGCAAACGTGAGGTTGTGCAGTAGCCCGTACCGCAAAAACAAATTCTGGGGGCGGAGCGCGGCAACAAGATTAGCAGCGTCGCGAAAAGAAAAACTGAGGGAAGGAGGAATTAGGGGGAAGAAAATTTGATGAAAAAAAGAATAAGGGAAAAGAAAAATGGAAGGAAGGAAGAAGTAGGGGGAAGAAAAACTGAGATGAAAAAGAAGTAAGGGGAAGAAAATTTTAAGGAAAAAAGAATGAGGGAAAAGAAAAACACAGGGAAGGAAAAATTAGGGGGAGGAAGAAGAACCGAAGTAGAGAAAATCAAAGGAGCGTATAAACTGAGGGCAAGAAGTGATGGAGATTTCGAGTGGGGAGTTACAGCCGAAAATAACGAACCATTACTTGGAACTAAAAAAGCTAATTTTCAAGTACATAACCAATGGTATCTGTCAAGCCTGGAAGTTCACTAAAAAATTTATTTGCAGATTTAAGGTCGCGACAAAAATTTTATTTAGCCTCTAGACGTTATGTTATCGATACTAGATTTAATCAAAATTGTCACCTACTCAAGAATGCAGATGTCCTGTAAGCTTGATTTGTGTTGAAAGTTTGATATATGTTGGAAGTTTGATATATTGAAAGTTTGATGAATATTGGTGCCAAAGACGTGTTGGAAGTTTGATATGTTAAATACTATAGGAGGAACATATTAGTGATGCATGACAGCAAGCGTTGCAAATGTAGTGTTAAATTATCGGCTAGGTTAAAGTTGTCACCTGGACGGACGACGATGCGCACTTGTGCGTCTTGAGGAACATAATGTGGCGCGCGGGGCGACAGCTGCTCTGGGCGGCGGACGCGCCCGGCGTGGGCGGTTGGGCGCTTACAAAAATGGCGTCCAGAAGGGCGTCGTTGTCGGCACCCGCGTAGTCCTTGTAGCGCCCTCGCTCCCCCAGCACATGCCTGCACACCCGAGTGGGGGATACCGGTACTAGGTTTAAAGGGGGACTTTATACGGGAGGTGTAAGGATAGACTTTCCAAGAGGAGTCTATAGCTTTTTATATAGCGGTTTCAGCGTTTAGTAGGCCGTAGGCCTGTCGCCAATTCTGAACATCGCAGAACATTCACAGCTTGTTGCGGTCTCGAACTCTCAACTCAAAGCTATAATTTTGCTTTGCTTAACCGCCCGGCCTCCTCGCGGATTCTGACCAGAAACTGGCGCACAGAGCTGGGATCGAACCCGCGCCTCTCTGCGCCAATCTTGGTACTCTGAACTGTAACCACTGGACCGCCCTGCTCTAAGGGCTGTCTAAGTCAAAGCAAATTCAAGTAGAAATTACGCGCAACTTTAACCTTAAAAGTTTTATAAACATAAATTTTAGCATAAAATACTAATAATAGGTAGATAGTCATAGAATAAAAATTAACTGAAATTATTTTAATTAAGCCAGTATTTCTCAGTGAGTGTCTCACTGTAGCTGCTAATTTAAGTGTGTGGCATAGAGTGACAAGAAATGTTGCGGCCACGGACAGCACTAAACAAAAAATATTAATGTTTTATTAATAAAATTATATAAAAATATCCCACGGTCACGGTAAGCTAGTGCACTACCAACACCAGACTGGCGCAGCGTCGGCAACCAGTCGAGTCTGCGACAAATCTGCGGCAATTCCAGCATAAGATTAGATTCCAGCAATCCACGGTCCTGGCTTTCTTTGATCCCACCATGCGATTTAGCTTCCACTACGCGCATCTTCGCCATCGCGTGCAAAAAGTTTATTTTCAATATGGTTTAATGTAGCGTGTAATGCGCGCCATCCAAGTGCAGTTCACGTACCGTCAACGTGCACGTGCAGTTCCCACGTATCCGGCAGTCACTTGGCGCTGCACAGTATAGACGTTTCGTACCGATCGCATTTTGCATACCATTTAGGGGCTCTCGAGGCTCGCTACAATTGGCTTAAAGGTAGACCGGGCGTGTATATGTGGGTTGATTACACCCGTTGAACCGCGGTGGGTTCGTTGTTCTTGAATTAAATAGTAGTTACGTTTACTGCGTTGTTCCTGAATTAAGTAGAGTTATGTTTACTGTCGTTTATGCACAAGCGGCGTCAAGCGTGCAGGCCGTTGAATGCAGGCGGGGGAAGAACTGACCTGCGTTGAGAGTGCAGGCCGTTGAGTGCAGGCGGGGGAAGAACTGACCTGCGTTGAGAGTGCAGGCCGTTGAATGCAGGCGGAGGAAGAACTGACCTGCGTTGAGAGTGCAGGCCGTTGAATGCAGGCGGAGGAAGTACTGACCTGCGTTGAGAGTGCAGGCCGTTGAATGCAGGCGGGGGAAGGACACCGAGCAGGTCGACGGGGGATGAGCTGGGGTTGCTGATGAAGAGCACAACAATCACCACAGCCACGGCCACCACACTCACCACGGCCTTCGCTGCTCTCCGGCACTGCAATCACAGCAGTGGTGGTGAGGGTGATTGCAGGTGCACGGTGGGGTTGAACATGTGAAACGAACACCACGCGGGGAGTGGTTGCGTTAGTTATGATAGTGACATGCTTAGTGATTATTTTGAAGGTCTAATTTTAATTTTATAGTTGATGTTAAAGGCTTAGGTAGTGGTTCAACTGTACCAAATTAAGGCTTCGGTAGTAGTATAGGTATAGATAATGGTGAAGTCATAGGAACTGGTATATTTATGGGTGATTGAATAAGTGTAGGTAATGATTTCAGTGATGGAATAAGTGTAGGTAATGATATAGGTACGGGTAATGGTATAAATAATTTAATACAGGTTTTATCGAAGACCAGAGCGTATTTCTATTTAAAAATGTTCTTCTTATTTTTCTCAATTCGATGAATACTCGAACGGATGCTCGAACTTTCTCGTCCTACCAAAAGCCTGATGTCCCGATTTGAGAAAAACAACAAGAAAATTGTTAACAAGAAATATTCTCTGGTCTTCAACGAACTTCTATTGCAGAACAGCTCCTGCCCAACTGTACCAGTATAAGTAATTGTACACCTATATATAATTGTACACCTATTGTACACCTGGTCATATATAAGTATAGGTGATGCTGTACAATAAGCGACCAGTTCTCATGAGTTACAATATATTCGAGTGCTGTGTAGATATCACCATTCTTGAATTTTACTTTATGTCTACACGCCTGACGGCTTTTTTTAATGATCCGCAACGGATTTATAACAGAAGTTAGCTCTTTTTATAAATTGAAAAATGTATTAACTGACTTGATTATGTTAATTCAATTTCAGCATTCATTAAACCTCAATTTTTTTAAACAATTTCAGAAAATATTAGCATACGTAGCAATGTTTTCACGCGCTACAAGGATGACAGTTTTCGTGCATGAACCACGTCTAAACAACGTTGATTAAGAGTTGATTTTGCGTAGAATCAACGTTGATTAAACGTTAAATCAATGTCAGATTTCTGTTTGGTTTCATCTTTTGACTTTGCATAAAAGTAGTGAGCGGATGACATCAACGGTCGCTGACAATTAGCATATAGACTGGCAAGTGACAGGAGCTTACGGCCCAAAATGAAGCGCTACGAGCGAAGATAATTTGTCAACCTGCGCCAAATTTCGGAAAAATAATGACGTTTGTTTCACTGAAAAAACGACGTTTGCTACACTGAAATAATGACATTTGCTCCACTGAAATGACCTTTGCTACACTGAAATGACGTTTGCTACACTGAAATGACGTTTGTACAGTTTGCTACACTGGAATAATGACGTTTGCTACACTGGAATAATGACGTTTGCTACACTGAAATAATGACGTTTGCTACACTGAAATAATGACGTTTGCTACACTGAAATAATGACGTTTGCTACACTGAAATAATGACGTTCACTAAATTGAAATAATGACGTTTGTTAGAATGAAATAATGGACGAATCCCTCACCTGATACCGGAGTATCACTGACATCATCTGCACGGCATCTGCAAGAGGAGAAATATTATCTATAATTTATTTTATTATGAAGGTTATTAATAGATCAGACATCGTATGTTTCGCTAGCATATTAGGAGTTGGTAAAATCCCTAGTGGTGGATGAGCAAAGTTGATAGATGTTGTTGAATTGTGATTAGCTCTGAGCTAGTTGATAGAAAAGCTATAATGATTGATGTTCCGAATGGATGATTTGTCATTATCAATTTGATAAATTAGCCGTGACAAATTGCCGCCCTCACACCACAAGTATAGCAGGACCGCGTCACGCCATCAGTAAACAAAGCCATGATCGAAGCTTACCGATCTGTCTAATTCTGAGTTATGTGAGGTCAATTATTATGAGGGAGGTCGCCACTCACGAATGAGGTCACCACTCACGAATGAGGTCACCACTCACGAGCCAGGCCACCACTCACGAGCCAGGCCACCACTCACGAGTGAGGTCATCACTCACGAGTGAGGTCACCATTCACGAGAGAGGTCACAACTCACGAGCCAGACCACCACAACTAATTATATTTTCTCACATTTGAGATTCTGCATTTTCGAATTTATTTATTCTCATACTAACTGGAACTTCGGAAAATTTCATATATTATTTTATTCATCATCATTTTAAGAAAGCCGATGAATTTTCGATAAGGTACAGACTCTAACAACACATCCAGAAAATATTGTTGTTAAAATTCGAGCTCAGGACAAGGATGGTAATTCTTTGATTGATTTCAGCGCAGAGCTCGTATTTAATTTAATGAAGATTATGTAATTAAGTGAAGACGATTATATAATTAAGCAGAGCAGATTCTTAAAGCAGCACGGGTGCCATTATTTCTTGCCGTGACGTCTAGAGGATCATTTTTAAAGGTGATAAATCGGTAGAAACTTCACCATACAGCACATGCGATGAATTTATGCAGGTTATGATGCAGATTTATGGTTACATGGAGGTCATTTCATCAAGGTATTTATTGATTCAGATTATGCAAAAATTAGCTCAAGTAAGCATGGATTGTCACTACTGGCTAAACAGTGGAGAACAGAACGCAATTTTTGCATCAGTACCATAGCAAGCATAGGACATTTTTATCATCCAATAATACAAAAAAAAAACATAAATTACAATATATGATAAAATACAAGATAACACTACAATAAGATAGAAACGAAGCCAAAATAACAGGTTTTTCTGAAAAATTTTTGCATCCTCCATTTACACGTGTCATGTTGACGAGAAAATGTTTTCACTCGAATTAAAATCAACATCGCCGATTGACGATGGATTTGAACTCGTAAGTCTCGTTCGTAGCTGAAAAACATTTAAAATAAACCGAATAATATTGGTACGCACGACATTCATATTTATCAAATGGGAACAATTTTCGAGAATTGATCAAAATTTACACGAATGATCTATCACAATTTAAAAATATGCAGTAAAAAAACTTTTTAAATACAACACTTTTAAAAAATCCAGTGTCTCCGATGTTACACATGTACAATGAATTTCTAATTTTATTTTCAAATATTAAAAAAATTCATTTAAAATTTTTGTTAATGTATGAAATTTTTTTAAATTTTTCAAAATTATTTATTCTGTCAATTGATTCGTGCATTGTCTCCAATTTTACGAAAGTGTGCAAAATTTCAGATTGATTGGAAAGGTAGAAGTGTATTAAATATCAATAACAAGATTTGTAGCAGACAGACAAGAAGTGAAGTTAAAGAGAAGTGTTGTAAAAATAAAATCCATTGTGAATGCAAGTATAGTTTTTTCTTTCTCGTCGACATAAACGTTAAAAACGCTGCTGATTTTGTAGACAAGCTCTTCAATCTTGCAGCGAATACTCCCCGAATAGTCAGCGGGACTAAAAAAAAATTTCGCCGACTTCACTCAAAAATACTGCAAATTTTTCAGCGTCAATTTACGCAATCGAGCGTCCCTGAGCTACGACGCCGCGTCAAAACTGAAAAATATTCAAATCAAGCCAAGACCGGCAGCAAGTCGGCGCAGAATAAATATAACTTCGTACAATTTCGAGGAATTTTCGTCGCCTGTGGCTCGGATCTTGACACTGAAGGCTGTGTCCGCTGAATCGAACTCCAGGCATTTATCGAAAGAAAAACTTAACAACTAAAATAATTCAATAGGTACCTTATATATTCATATGATTATTTCAAATTTTATTATAGTGGTGTCAGCGTTGAAAAGGCTATTTATTTTGGCCTGTCGGCCATTCTTAACCAACTGGCCACTTTACTGATTTCGTACAAAATTATTAAAATTCACAGTGATTTACTCAACACGAATGTCCAATCCTGGTGAATTTAACTGCTTGGCCACCCTAAAGTTAAGAGATCGAAAACATAAGAGACCACGTCTTTTTCTGCCAAAATGGAATCGAAAAAGTAATGAAAACAAGCTTTTACAAGTTTAGAATAAGATTACACCTGCCCTAGAGGGTACAACACTAACGCAAAGTTCGTGTGGTTTATGAGATTCGTTGACGATCGTTATGCAGGAGGAAGGCACGCTATTGACCCCCACTTAACGTCACGCTATTGACCCCCATTTAATGTCACGCTATTCACCCCCACTTAATGTCACGCTATTTACCCCCACTTAATGTCACGCTATTTACCCCCACTTAATGTCACGATATTAACGCCCCACTTAATGTCACACTATTCACCTCCACTTAATGTCACATCACACTATTAACCCCCACTTAATGTCACGATATTAACCTCCACTTAATGTCACACTATTAACCCCCACTTAATGTCACACTATTAACCCCCACTTTATGTCACACTATTGACCCCCACTTAACGTCACGCTATATTGCCCCCCACTTAATTTCACGCTAAAGACACGCTACGTAAACATAAGAGTGAAGTGTGCACATAGTTACACTGTGCCATGCGTGCTATAACGCTCATTACGGCCATCATTATGCAGAGAGAATAAGTATGTCGAGAATCAACTTAACGAACGCGGTCGATGGAAGGCCAGAGATATACAAGGCGTAGAATTGTGCGGCGACTGTAAGACGTTGTCTTCTGCAGGTATAAAAAGTTAAAAACGTACGAAATATAAATACAGATAATCTTTGGGTGGCATTATGAAATATGTTGAAATGATTGAGTTTTGATAAGTATGAGTTAGGAAAGTGCTTATATACTATCGTCACACAGACAGTAAACATGTGTAGGCGCATTGTAAAATTCAAAAGAAAGAAAAAACTGGAAGATTTTTCTTGATTTCATTTGAATTTTTAAAGGGTTGACCTTCACTTCAGCATTTAGCCTTCTAATGCATGCATCTTTGATTTGCATTTACTAGACTCATTTGGTCGTGTTTCTAGGATAGAGATAGCAAGCGATAATAGAAAAGATACGAAAAAATATCAGCTGATAAATTTCGCTGTCTTTATTAGTATAATAAACTTACGAAAAACGGATTCACGATCACGACCTCGAGCAGAGTGAGATTACATGAATCCATCACACAACTACCATCAAGCCTTCAATAATAATAGCCAGGCATGGAACATGTGCCACGATGATAAGGTGCTTGAGAACGTTAAGCTAACGATCACCTTAACATAGATCACTGAGAGTGTATTATCAGTGTTGCTTTTCTTAATGTTTAAGCGTGCAACAAGTTGTTCCAGCCTGAGCAGACCATGAGGGCGTATATTAGACCATGCGTCATGACGCATTATGAAGGCGTATATTAGACCATGCGTCATGACGCATTATGAAGGCGTATATTAGACCATGCGTCATGACGCATTATGAAGGCGTATGCTATACGATGCGTCATAAAGTGGTGCATAATTCAGCGATATACATTACGTAGGACGAGGCCTCTCAATTCCGCACGCATTATTCATCGAAATGAAATACGCAGGAGACTGCCGGCATCCTTGAAGGATCTAGTGACGACCCTAGGATCTGCGGTCGTCACAAGATCCTTCAGAGATGCAGATCACCGAAAAATAAATCGTAAAATGCAGTACAGTCAGCAGGCATATATGATTAAACACAAATGAGGGAGTATAAACTCAGGACAATGAATGGTTCTATGGTTCATATAGTGACACATTTTCTCACCCACAGCGTGAGTAACGAGCAAACGTAGCACAAACATGTTATTTTGTCTGATCAAACTGGGTCAAGATGACCCACGCAAGAACGAAAAATAATTTCACAATTTGGAGAGAGATTTAATTATTGATTTGAAATAGACAACTAAATTTTCAAAATCGCGCTTATTTCGAGCAATTTAACTCTCTTGATAAAAGACCCTGAGAGCGAAATGCACGCGAGCAAATAACAGTTAGCAGCGAATAATTGTAACTACAATAATAAGTTTATACACACGGAATCTAATATAAAAGATATTAAACAAAACATTGTTGAAAAAATGTCAATCAAGCACATTATTGAGACAATTCATGAACACAATATTCTAAATAAAGCAATGTTGAAAGAAAGTAAATCAAGCACAAAGTTGGGACCATACATGAATACCAAGATGTTTTTAGTAAGACATATCCGGTGTACCTTGTATACTTGATTAAATAAAATGCCGGTAGCTGATCGCCATGGTCACAATAGTTACAAGACGGGCGACATACCGCGTTCATTATCAATCATGTACAAAATCGACGTCTTTTGTCAGCAAAAATAACATGGCGCTCCAAATTGATGAATAACCTCAACCCCGCATCTATTATATGTCAAAACCATGACTGTAAACCCACTATTGATCCAGCGCTACTTCCACAAGCGGGTTATGAGCACAAGGATGAAGTGTTCACCTGACATGAGAATAACGCGTCACATATAGGAGCCTTGGCACCACACAACGTGTCATCATAACACCTTCTCGCAGGGTTATTATATTACTCATACAATATAGTCAACACTAACGCTTCTGCAGGCGGCTCCTGCGTCGACATAACCAGTGAACCTGTTACTTCAGCTGCAGTGAGTAATTTTAATTACTTCAGCTGCAGCTATAGTTAATGAGTGATTTCAGTTGCAGCTACTCAATAAAGTGACTTCAACTGCAGCTACTCATTGAGTGACTTCAACTGCAAAGAGTCAAATGAGTTACTTCAGTCGAGGTGGGTCAAATGAGTGACTTCAGCTACAGCGAATTCAGCAATTGCCCGTAAGTGTAACAATTCAACATAACAAATTTCTGTAATTAAATGGTATCCCGATGGCGCAACTTTCATTTCATGGATTTTCCCTTTACGAAGCCACCATTTCGGTTCTGATAAATTCTGATAAGTCACTCACGACTTAGTCTTTCAGTTGTTGAGGCTGGTTATTGTTCAAAAACATAAGTTATTTCCTCAGCGAAGAATTAATTACGCACAACAAAATATCAGATACCTCCATCGAGTCATTTACAGTTCTGGAGGTCGTTCACACTTAAATTCTGGGGGAAAGGTAAGAACTTACAAAGGAAGTTCATGAAGGATGAGTTTGGTTTCCTTGCTCGCACAATACGTAGCCTATATACGAGGGCAGAGGCTTGCGTTAGACTGGACCATATATGCCTCAGCAACCCTACCTGCCTACACCACCTGCACAGTGCACTTATTTCGTCAAAAATAATTCATTAATTCCTCATTCTCTAGTCCAGCTTATCAAAATTAATCGATAAGCATATGATACGCTCATGAATCATGGGTTCGCAAGCGATAGGATCAGCGAACAGCTGCTCATGCCGATAAAATAAAACCATAGTTAATTTTAGGAGAGGAAGCTGCGTTGATTAACTTTTAAAATGAAAAATGCGGGTCTGAGCAACGTATTGAACCGTGAAACACAAGTGGTCTGTGCAATGTGTTGAAATATTAAATACAAGTGGCCTGTGTAATGTGTTGAACTATTAAATACAAGTGGTCTGTGTACTGTGTTGAACTATTAAATACAAGTGGTCAGTGTAATGTGTTGAACTATTAAATACAAGTGGTCTGTGTAATTTTAATGTGTTGAACTATTAAATACAAGTGGTCTGTGCAATGTGTTGAAATATTAAATACAAGTGGTCAGTGTAATGTGTTAAAATAATAAATACAAGTGGTCTGTGTAATGTGTTGCAATGCAAAATGCCAATACTGGTCAAAAAGGCAGTAAATAAATGCAGGACACAATAAAAATTTAGAAGATAGCTTAACCAGGAAGATTTTGAAAGACTTTTCTAAAATTTTCAAGTTTGACTTTTGCTACTGCGTTTAGCCTTCCAATGCCGTACATTTTCTTAATTTTTGCTAGATGGATCTCTTGCGTGCTCTCACAATTGCGAAAATGAACGATAACCATAAAAATACGGACAATATTCTCAATTGCACAAAAACGAAGCTTTTTGAAATGGCATGACCGCAACCGAGGCTTTTCTAACTTTTATCGCTTTTCGTTCTTTATTGAAGGAATATTTTCAGCTCATGAACTTGAGGACGACAAAACTGAGGAGTGGTAGAGCCTGTGTAATAACAGACTAAAGTAACTACTAGATCTAGATTTTTAAGTGAAGTTTATCCAATGAAAAATTTTTAGCTAGTATTTTGGGAAAATATTGGATGTTAGGACAACTCCTTCTTTGTTCTAGGTTACAGACCATGCAGCTAGTTTTAAAATACAAAAATATTTCATTCCGTTCGTTTCATTTCATTTGTATATTACTAAAAATTTGTACCAGGAGGGTATGTCTAACTCTATAACTAGATTCGGAACAATGTTTATTAAACTAAATTAATTTTTCTGGCGAATTATCTCAGTTTTATCGTATTCAGCGAGTGATCAGCTTTGGAGTTTAATTTTCTGATGTCACCATTGCCGTTCTTGCCTCATTCACGACTTAGTCTTCCAGTCGGCAAGGTTAGCTATTGCTAAAAAACCTAAGTTATTTATACACTGAAGAATTAGGTACACAAACTAAGTAATTGAAGACTCCATAGGTTCATTCTCACTTCTAAAGGTTCACTCAAAACGCTGGGTGAAATTGTAGTAACTATTAAAGGAAGTTTGTGAAGGATGGGTTTGGTTTTCTGGCTTGCATAATGGTAGCTGTGAGGGCAGAGGCTTGCGTTAGACTGGACACTCACAGTTGAGTTCTCATAATTAATTCATTACTTCCTACTTATTATGTCCGGTTGATTATACTCGATAGATAAATATTAATAAAATCCGTTCATTAATCCCGCGTTCGCTCACGATAGCATCCGCAGACAGCTGCTCATGCTGATTTAACAACTGTATCAATTGTTAGTATGTGTCATGACTTGACTTTTGAAATAAAAGCAACTGGTCTGAGTAACGTATACTCATTTACACTGTCTGAATAGGTCTGACTGAATGATGCATGCTCATCTCCACTGTCTGAATCGGTNGATGGGGTGAAGGAAGACGTGAGATGGGGTGAAGGAAGACGTGAGATGGGGTGAAGGAAGACGTGAGATGGGGTGAAGGAAGACGTGAGATGGGGTGAAGGAAGACGTGAGATGGGGTGAAGGAAGACGTGAGATGGGGTGAAGGAAGACGTGAGATGGGGTGAAGGAAGACGTGAGATGGGGTGAAGGAAGACGTGAGATGGGGTGAAGGAAGACGTGAGTTGGGGTGAAGGAAGACGTGACATGGGGTGAAGGAAGACGTGAGATGAGATAAAGGAAGACGTGAGATGGGGTGAAGGAAGACAGAGGCAGGGAAGATGTAAACAAACATCCCCAGCTGTGTGCGCTGCGTCGGGGCTTCTGTGCTGTCAGAATTAGCCGAGATTCCGTCAGATATTTTCTGAGCAGCAAAATATAACAAAAATGAATGCGTCTATAACTGAGGTTCTGTTTAGTCTTCACGAACGCTTTAATTTGACGCCTACGCTAAAGTTAATATATAAACAGAAGACATGCAGTTGTGGTTAATATTTAATTAAATTCAATAACATTGACAGACCACGCTCTAATTAAATTTAATATATGTGAAGCTTGATCCATGCAGAGGTTGCAAGATAGTATTTCTCTCGTAGCAGTTTATCTCCACCTGTTTTTCCAGCCAAGTTTTGACCGACCCGAGTTCAAGAATCTTTTGGCAAAAGAGTGTCGCATTATTCGGCCCACACAAGAGCATTGCATGAAGACTGCAGAGGACTGCGACACTTCAACTCTGAATGTGAGATGATTGCAGGCCACACAGTATTCAATTTCACACGAGGTGCGATACACGTGTGCCTATCATTAACATCTCTGCAACACAGAAAAAACATGCCTGAAATGAGGAGACTCTTGGCTCGAGTATTGTCAGCTGTTGCTGCAATAAGCATGGCATTTGTGATGATGCTTTGAGCCCCATTGATAAATTCAAGCCTTCAACTTCAGGCCAGGGAACTTGCAGGCAATGGGACTTCAGCACCACAACCTAATTACCGCAAATGAAGCTAAACAGACAGCATGGGTATCACATAGCATAGAACCTGCAAACTTTATATTCCAACGTAAAATTTCACTAAATATAATCATTTTAAGATGTAAATCGAGTAAGCTTGAGTCCGTTTTTCTCTTGTTCTTTGTTAGGTAAAACATTTCCATTGGGGCCCAAATAGCAGCGCGTGCTATTATTCCTCGTAAATAATACAGAGCAACACTAACAAGGATGCCGGCTGAACCAATTATAAGTTCGGTCAAATCAAAAGTTTCTTCAGCAAGCAGAATTTTGTGCCTTCAGGCGACCAATTATGCCTATCACCAAAGTCGCTTACTGCGTGAAGATAAAACAAAGAAGTTTAATTAGCCTATTAGAAACTTTGTCACGAGTCTTGGGCGTGAGAACAAGGAAGTTAAATTAGGTTACAAGTAAGCAATCACAAATGTGGTGCTGTTTTCCAGGCTGGTCCATTTTGTTTGCAAAATCTGAATGCTCTGAGACAATCAAGAATTAGCTTGAGTGCTCATGAATATTATACAAATTTCAATAGCATTTGCCGAAGACAAATCCACCAAGAAAGGACTAATCAAATTGAGTTTATACATTAGTTCCGACTAAATCGTGTGGGCAACTCTGCTAAATGAACGCATGTATTCGACTGGAACAAAGCTTACTCTGCACAGTGATAAATTCTTATTATAAACATAGGTTAGAAGACGAGAGAAGAAAAGTGCTCATTCTGTACGGCATTACTATATGTTACGGCGAACAACACTGTACATTTTTGTGCTTCAGAAAGTCGCTTCAAGGCAAGTTATTTACAGGCCCAGTTGAAAACTTAGGCTGCATTGGTTGGCCGCTCGTAAACCGCATGCAATTATAAACTTTGGATGCGCGGCTTCTTGTTGATTGGTGTCAAGTTTCTTCCATGATGACAGTGGAACATATCACGCCGATCAAAAGAAGATCCGGGGATCAGACACAACATGAAACTGCAGAAATTTGAGAAATTTTCAACTTAAATAAAAAAACGAGATAATTACATAAAACTTTCAATTTAAGAGCACAAAAATGTCATGTCAAGCAGTCATATCTTCGCCAAAACCTTTAGAACAACTTCATTGTCTTACGTGAGTATTTTTTAAACTTTTTTAACTGAAATTGAAGTTGTGAAAATTGTTTCATGAATTAAGGTGAAATCACTCGGCGTTTTATTTTCTTATAAATTATTAGTGAATAAAACTCCGTTGACAGTAAAAAATGATGTAATATACAAGTGTACGACTTGACAAAGGCTTACGTCGACTAGATGCGCTCACCAATACAGCAGTGCTTGAGAGCTGGTCAAACTTTTTCATCTATTTCAACTCTTCAACGTCACTATAGCTTTTGCTTAGGGATCAATTTCAAACTTAGCAGTTGATTAAATTATTATTAATCAAAAAGATTATTAATTAATAAATAGATTTATTAATAAAGATTTAATAATAAAAAAATTATTAAAATCAAAAGCCTCAAGTTACCTCAGCACGCAGAAAAATAGCAGGGGCATATACCTAGTTTGGTCACACACTTTATGACGCACAGCACGATCAGTTATCGGACATAGAATTGACCCACACTTTTTCCTGGGCCAAAATAGGTCAAGATGATCAACAAGAGAGCAAAAAGTATTTCGTTATTAGGATAAAAGTCTTATTGATTTCTCTGAGTGTTGACACACATCAATCAGTTTAATAGTAGAGAAGCAATACCCGTTTTATCTCTTAAAAATGAGTGGGGCACTCATAAAAATGAGTGGGGCAGTCATAAAAATGAGTGGGGCACTCATAAAAATGAGTGGGACACTCATAAAAATGAGTGGGACACTCATAAAAATGAGTGGGACACTCATAAAAATGAGTGGGGCACTCATAAAAATGAGTGGGACACTCATAAAAATGAGTTGGGCTATGAAGAATTACTGATACACATTTTTCTCTTTGTGCGACTCATCCTCCCATAGCTTGGCGCTGCAAATAAGACGTATCAGTGCTACGTACATCAAGTGTGTCACTATAAGGACAACCTGACCCGTTCATTTATGGCAGTAACGCGGGTAACCTCGACGTAATCACTACGGCGACCAGGTCCCAGTATTTACCTAACAAACTTCGTTACTCTAACACCTCAGGGATCTGGTCGTGACGTCAGAGAGAAGTTGTATGTTTATAATAGAATTCACCACGAGTTTTCGCGATAAATGTACGCACGTCTTTCTAGAGTAGTTTTGCTGAAAAATAATAACAAGTGTTAATCATTTATAAGTATATAAGTTAATTATATACTCTGATTTTTGAAATGTAATTAAAATGCAAAGAAATCATTTCGACACAGTCCCACACTTATTCTGTCTTGGTAAGTAATTTAATTCTGCAAGCCTTTGCTACAGAATTCACGAGTACGAAACCATGTCAATACCTGAATTTTCTCTAAGGCATTATTTCCACACGCTACAATTTGCCCACTAAACACAAAATATGCTCACTATACACACTATATTGCACACTAAATGTATATAACCATATTACAGACGCAATATATAGGTACTATAAATTATTGCGTATACACTCGTCATACGCAAACACATAACAGGTTCGAGTAAGAATGTTTACCCTGAGACATGAGCGTGACAGTTGCGTGATGGGATCAGCAGCCATCAATGGTATATAGCGATGGAGAAGGAGATCGCGCGGCGTCCACGCCTATGCTCTTTATTGAGGAAAGTTTTAATGTAATGGGCGGCTGTTCGGCCTCAAGTCCAACGCTGAGGGTCGACCTGCGGTGGTGGAATACTGCCAGCCAGCTATACTGTGAGCAGAGGGCTGTGAGCACAAGACTGTGAGCACAAGACTGTGAGCAGAAGACTGTGAGCACAAGACTCTGAGCACAAGACTGTGAGCACAAGACTCTGAGCACAAGACTGTGAGCACAAGACTGTGAGCAGAAGACTGTGAGCACAAGACTGTGAGCAGAAGACTATGAGCACAAGACTTTGAGCAGAAGACTCTGAGCACAAGACTCTGAGCACAAGACTGTGAGCACAAGACTGTGAGCACAAGACTGTGAGCAGAAGACTGTGAGCACAAGACTGTGAGCAGAAGACTATGAGCACAAGACTTTGAGCAGAAGACTCTGAGCACAAGACTCTGAGCATAAGACTGTGAGCACAAGACTGTGAGCACAAGACTCTGAGCATAAGACTGTGAGCACAAGACTGTAAGCATAAGACTGTGAGCACAAGACTGTGAGCACAAGACTGAAAGCACAATACCGTAATGACGAAGGCCTGCGTTGCCACATAAACAGTGGCAGAATCGACTGCCTGAACGTTCCTATTTACTCACGCCCTCTCCCACAAAACGCACGTGTTCCTTGCATTACTCACTGCATCTATCCTCTACCTCGATTTACCCATAACCGCATATGCTCAACCTACTCATGTGTTCATTGCATTACTCACTGCATCTATGCAACGCTGTTATATCAGCCTCAAGTTCAAGCCAGGCTCTCATCAGATAAAACCTCAATGCTCAACTGCCACTGCAGCTGTGGGA
The DNA here is from genome assembly GCF_000764305.2 of Hyalella azteca. NCBI lineage: Eukaryota > Metazoa > Arthropoda > Malacostraca > Amphipoda > Hyalellidae > Hyalella > Hyalella azteca. The sequence continues at coordinate 61,625 of NW_025939624.1, read as the reverse complement.
TTAGTGCACGTTTATTCACTTGGTTAACTTTCATCACAAGCGCCCCCCGCTGAGGCTTTGATTACCTTTCATCACAAGCGCCCCTGTCTCTTATACACATCTAGATGTGTATAAGAGACAGCACCAATGCTGGTGCATTCATGAACGCCACCAAAGCTGGTGCATTCATGAACGCCACCAATGCTGGTGCATTCATGAACGCCGCCAATGCTGGTGCATTCATGAACGCCGACAAACGACATAAGTAGGTATACCTACGGCAGAGGCTGGTCCAAAGCCTGTAATTACATCAAATAACAAAAAAATGAACAAAACGCCATATTGATTTAAGGCTGACGGTACAAATTTAGACCAATGATGTGCCTAGATGACCAATGAGGCGCTATTTTCATGCTATTAGGCGCCTACAGCAGCAATACGGTACTAATGTTTTTCAACTGAACAAGAGTAAGTAAATTAGGCACATGCCGTTTCAATCATTATGTTCTACTATATTGAATTACAATAGCTAAATTATGCACATGCCGCAATAACAAATATGTTCTGCCACTGAATTACAGTAACTGAGGAGCTTGAATTTTTATTCGGCCTTGGATATTGACGCGCACATTTAGTGTGAGATTAATATTCAGCTGGAGGAAGGAGATTGATTTCGAAGAAATAAGTAGTGAGGCTCGGTGGCTCTGACCCACTGCCGCATTTATTAAGGTTTAAAGTTTTGTTCTGGTTCAACCTAAAATGGTTTCAGGCTCAAGTTAGAAACCAGTAGTGAATTGTGGTTCTTAAATTCTGATTACGACAGAATTAAATAGCTCGATCATGGAACATAAAAAGAATAAATGTCTTTTCTTATCTCAATTTATTGCAGTAAAAACCACTTCTTTTTCCTAATCTAAAGCTTCAAACATTACGTATATATGTACAAAATGAGATTCGTTTAGTTCATCGCCTTTCTCTTTATTTTCGGTCATCAAAGATTTCGATGATGGTTCAACGTTTGGACACCTGTTCGTGCGCTTGGTCCGGCTTGGAAAGTGTCGTAATAAATCCAAAATCCTTTCAAGAGTTAAATAATAGTTAAAGTAAATTATAAATATTTTTCCGAAATATGTTCCTCCACCACGTTTCATGAATATTTCAACGTTATTGCCGGAAAAAGGAACTATCCTGTGATGTCCTCAGCTTTTTCGAGAGCAAATTTTCGGGTTATCTTTCACGTCAATAGACAGGCAGCAGAGAGACTATTTTTCGGTATCTTCTTAACTGCTGAAGTGCCTCTAATCTAAACCTAGAGACAATTGTTTCACCTTGCCCAACTTGCAGGGTGGAATTATCAATTATAGCAATGACGGTTGATCTATTCAATATCGATCCAGCAGGGCAGGGTCACTTGCTAATTTGCTATGTGCGAAAATATCAGCTAAGTTTTAAGAGGAACGTCCAGTTCATCGCTTCCAGTGTACGATGGATGGTAGGTCCTACTACACATTCCACTCCATTTATTACGATTACCCTTCCAAAATTCCACCCTCCGAAAGGTCACTACGCCTCCGTGATGCTTTTTGAGTTTAAAAAACGAAATCATCACAATTTACCAGCCTTATTTATTTCTATCGTTGTTGGGCTACTATATATTTGGTTGCCAAAGGAAGAGCAAATCTTTCGTATGCACAGTTTATCCTCAGCCTGATTACTCTGAAGATAGAGGAGGGACTAGAGGTTCGGCCGGAGAGAGTGTCATACTCATTGTATGCTGCAAATAAGGTATACATTATTTTACAATGAAGAATTTAAATTGAGTTTTAGGTATAAAAAATGAAGAAAAAGGGAGGAAGGTACTCACATCAAGCGCTTATCCAAAAGGATTAGTAGGAGTCGATTTGGAAATTCACCACCTTCTGAAATTCAGACTCCAAGTCACCCGGAAATCAGTATTCACGAAAAAATGTAGACACCTCAAGAACGAACAAAGCGAAGTAAAACGACTAAATTTATACGCGCCGGACCATAAAATACATTTCACTGGGTCACGGAATCCTGGCGACGAACTGAATTAGGTTTATGATCTCGGACGAGTGACAGGATTGGGAGCGCTTACACCCTACTTCAACGACGGCCAAAGGCGCACTGACCATCGCAGACTTCGCAGTCACGAAGTCCGCTCGCCTGGGCCTACGGAAGCCGCGCTGCCCGGCTGCTGCAGTGGCAGGAAGGTATCAAGAAAACTGCATATATCCATGGTACTAGGGCACTAATAATTACTTATATAAGCTGCACTCTGATAAGCTGGACACTAGGGCCCTGATAAGCTGGAGCCATGGTACTAGGGCACTGATAAGCTGGATTAGAGGCAAAGAGCACTGATAAGAACTTGAATCCCTGGTATAGAGGCGCTGATAAGCTGGATTCCTTGACGAGGATGGTGACCGCCATGGTCACCGGAGCTGTCCACAACTGTTGGCGGATTCATTTTTTGTGGTCTGTTTAGCTTACGAAATTGTCTGAAGATTATCAATTCAATTATCAATTTGACCAAGTTGGTCTCGGAGTTGGTTCACCTAGTTGCTGCTGGAAAGTGTATTATTATTCAGTCAGTATGACCTGTAGATTTTTCTGACTGATGTGTGTGGGCGGGTGAATAACTGGACAGTGTGGGCAGACAGCGTGGGTAAAGAGGCCAGGTTAAATTATGAAGCTTGGAGCGATAACTGGAGAAAAAAATTCTTCCACACAGACAAGTGCCAAATGTTGACAGAAACAAGGTGGTGCGTGGGTACAGCGTTGAATGCTGGTGTAATTATGGCACCGAAAAGAACGGCGTGTGTCAGAAGCACAAGTATATCAAAGGACACACTTGTTGCTGCTGCTGCTGCTGTGTCTATGTTCAGTCTCTGGTAATTAGAACTCACTGAGATACCCTCTTCATGCTCTTGATCAGTCCATGGAGTTCTTCAGTCAATGGGGAGATGAGCCCTCCGGAGCACGCAGTGCCTGCATGATGTGCCTGCGCAGTGCCTGCGTGATGACATTCAAACAGAAATTAACGACCTTACAGGAGTTAGGAAGAATTAGATTTTCTTATTTTTATTCTATTTAAGTGAATTTGTTAAATCAAGGAACGTCATGCTGTTACTTTTCCCGCTCATGATGCTTTGGGTGCCTATCGTCGCCAATATGGTGCCCAGCTTGTTGTTCAGTGAACAAGGAGCATTTCATCACTAAATTTGGTAGAGTCAGAGTATTTCATATATACCGAATTTAGTTCTGTTTCATTATGAGAAATATTTTGTAGTGATTTATGATTCATTCCTTCGCAAAGCTTCTGCATTGCGGGTTATTTGATATCGGTAATAATTTTTTTTTAATCGTTTAAAAGTTCAATTTGTCAAATTAGGAAGAACGAAGATAATGTGTGAGATACACTCAACTAACTACGACGTCGAGAATACAGCGACCAATGGCAGCCAATTTCAGCGAAAATCTACAATTTTGTCGGCGTGGAAACCGATGCAGTGTTAAACTTAAGAACACTGTAAGAAAGTCCGTAATATCCAAGATATTGCATTGTTATATATTATATTATATTATATCTTATTATATTATATTATATTATATTATATATTATTATATTATATTATATTATATTATATTATACTATATTATATTATTAAAATAACCGCGAATTGAAGTAATATGCGAGAACTTTCGAGCACTGCGAAAATAAACGAGCATCGAATATTATACGAGCTCCATAATAATTAATATTCGCGAATGTGTTCTTCGGTTCTTTAGCGCTGGCGATGGAATAATATCTGACGCGGTATTTTCCAGTCCGCCGGTCGTGTCCGCACCAGCGGACTGGCAACCGGAACTGGCGGCTGGCACGTCCAAGCGGCGGTGGACTGCTTAAATTCAGACCTAAAATGAGAGGACGATGTGAGTCTAAAATGAGAACGGGATGAGGGTCTAAATTGAGAAAAAGATGTAGTACTAATATGAGAGCATGATGTGGTCTAAAGTAAAGACAATAGCGAACTGAAAGAAAAAAATGATTTAACTAGTAAATTTTATGTATCTAGTAAAAACTATGTGACTAATAAAATTAGGCGACTAGTATAAATGATTTACCTGGTAAAAATGATGTAACTAGTAAGATGAATGAAATTCGGGCACAATTAACAGCATGATGTGCAGTTCAGTCATATTGAATACTTTTAATTTATCCTAGAAGTAATCATACAAAGCGTTATTCCCTAGGTCGCACCTTTTAAAGAACGATTTGATGCACTTTTGCTGTGTTGCGGGTGACTATTTAGACGGATGACCCAGTAATTTTTTTAAGTATTAAGGACATAGGCCACAAACATCATCAGTGCGCCACGCGGACACGAAGTTCATACTTTGGATAAGTTTTTAAAAGATAACTCTTTTAAGAACAACTTAGTTTTAACAACGTGTAGTATAAAGGAATACGATGAAGAAATATGATACTTGAAGTGAGAGTTCAAATCAATCACAAACTACAATCATAATTAATGTAATTATAGTTCGGTAATTTTAAACCCCTAGCCGTTAGTTTATTTAAACACTATAATATTCTGTCATTATGTATTTGTATATTTGTCAGATATATTGGTCGCATACTTAATTAATGACCTATAGCAAGTTACATAGTAAGTTATAGAAGGCATTCATCGGGTCAGTAAATGCCGACCTTTAATTTCACGCCAAAAATAGAACAGCAGATAAATGAGTCAAAAGTCAAATGGAACCGCCGTTCTTTGAAGTAAAGGTGAAATTATTATTTATTATTATTATGTTCTTCAAAGAAAAAATGATAAAAAAAAACAAAGGAGATGTACAGCAGAGTGTGTGCAATTTGTACACGTCAGCGCCGAGCTCACCAACTATCGCTGCATAGGTCGCTGCGAGATGAGATAATGAGTATATAAAATGAATATGTATAATTAATATATATAATGAGTGCTTTGTATTTATGCTTCATCATGTAACAGCTTTTCGTCGTTTTGAATCGTGTAGCGAAATGTTATTCTAGCCCTGGATTTTAATTCTGTCAAATAGGAAACTTTCAACGAAACCTAAGGAATCGTCAGAGCGATCTCTCAACTGTCAGTAATATATTAAATTGAGAGAGATGAATGACTACGATTGATATGTTCCTCTAGGAGAATATTGTGGTGATAAGAATCAATCTGAGTTTGATATTTGAATACTCTCAATGACAATCAGCATCCTGAATGAATCAATGTTAATTCTATTGAAGTCATATCCAAATTTGCAGGATTCTCATTGAGGTTATCATACTAGAGAGCTCATTTCTCTGACTTGGTTTTCGATGTGAAATATTTAGCACTCATTATTATACAATTCTGATCAGAATCAAATTTATAATAAACAAATGGCATTTAATGGACAATATTTTAATTGCTTGGTTTTTAACTCATTTGGAAGGGACGATAATTAGAAAAAACAGGCGATAAAAAACAGCTTTATATACTGTAAGTTCAAATTTGCAATGATGTAGCTTTGTTATTCCTGCCGCCGCGAAGTTCTGTGCCACTGAGAATGAGAAGATTGAATTGCCAGCTGCAACGTACTCTTATTGTGGAGCAAAAGTTACGTGTTTTACAAACCTGCAAGAACCAATTTCCTGCCACGAATGATTTGCGATGCTGTGGCCTTTCATTAAAACCACCAAACTTCTCATTCCCGTTCTGCATTCCTCGCAATCACAATCTTGACACCAGCCTTCGATCGCCGACTGCAATCATCAATCTCCGAATAATTCTCCTGGATTCGCTTGGCCCAGGGCATGATTATTGTGTTAAGCTGCCGCATTTTTTATGAAGGTTAATCATCGTGATTTTTGACCAACAAGTACGTCGGTCGTTAGCCTTTGGGAATTGGGTATTAGACTGACAGTTTCGGGAGGTGGCTCCCGTGTCCAGCCGTAAAGTGGCCGGCGTCACGCGAGCATGCATTAAGCTACTCATTGCCCTAACACGACACGAAGCACTTCCATGAACGAGACCACGCACCCCCAAACAGAACCACGCAGGTCACGCAAGACTCCTGTGGTCTGGAGGTCTACATTGCGTGGCCGTGGTCTAATCTGTTCCCATATCCCGGCAAAATCGCTCGCATAAATCGGCAGTTTTGGCGGTAAACAGTTTCTTGGACCGGAGCATGGGAGCCTCGTTAGGACTTAAGGCTTAAGTGCAGTCCAGTTCAGGTAGGAGCTTGAGTCACGGTGAAGCTGAGCAGTAACGCAGGCATTTCACCTATGGTATCTATTACATTTATTTTATCTATAAAATAGATTATACAGAGGTAAGACGTATCCACTAGGAATTGTTTCAGAATACTTCAACATTAATTAAATTTGGAATTTTCAACAACGTTGTCCACTAATGACGTAATAGATCAAAAATGTCATTTAACTTTTAATTTACAAAGTTTACAAAGTCATTTTAGTCAGTTTACAAAGCAAATTTGACCGTTGACCTTAATTAGAGACTTGACCTCAATTAGAGTGTTGCCCTCAATTAGAGAATTGACCTTAATTAGAGAGTTGACCTTAATTAGAGAGTTGACTTCGATTAGAGAGTGAGGTGACCTGAATTTGAGAGTTTATCACATATAGAGAGGTAAATTCAATTAGAGAGTTGGCTTTAATTAGAGAATTGACCACAAATAGAGAGTTGACCTCAATTAGAGAGCGATATCAATTAGAGAGTTTACCTCAATTAAAGAGTTGACCTCAATTGGAAGTTGACATCAATTACAAAGTTTACCTCAATTAGAAAGTTGGCTTCAATTAGAGAGTTGACCTCAATTAGAGAGTTTAACTAAATTAGAGAGTTGACCTCAATTAGAGAGTTGACCTCAATTAGAGAGTTGGCCTCAATTAGAGAGTTGGCCTCAATTAGAGAGTTTACTTCAATTAGAGAGTTGACCTCAATTAGAGAGTTGACCTCAATTAAAGAGTTGACCTGAATTAGAGAGTTAACCTCAATTAGAGAGTTGACCTCAATTAAAGAGTTGACCTGAATTAGAGAGTTGACCTCAATCAGAGAGTTGACCGCAATTAGAGAGTTGACCTAAGATTCTGACACGGCAACAGGCTCCACAGAACGAGCTTCCTCACAGCCATACCGATGCCTCCAATTCTCATATTTCCTTATAAAGAAATCGTGTGGACCCAAACAATTCATAATTTCACATTCCCTTTTAGAATTACGAATTCATAGGAGTTTTGTGAATTCGTTTTTGCTTTCATTCCATCTGTTGATTTGATTTGTTTGGAGTTAAAGTAAGAAGAACATACCAATTGAACCTTACCGCATTACAATTCCTAATTTTTAGCGCATTTTCTCATTTATGGAAAAAATGCACTATTGTGCTTGCCATGTCCGTCTGTCTGTCTGTCCGTCCGTCTGTCCGTCTGTCCGTCCGTCCGTCCGTGACCTCACGTTTTCGTCGACGAGAAAATGCGCTCTCTGTCACTCACTTCAGTGAGTACTGAGTTATATTTTTTACAAAATGTATATATTAAATACCCACATGTCGTCTGCTAGGCAACACAATAATGAAGCTCATCAATTTATCCTCACAATATGGCTTCCAAGTAAAATCAATACACCAGAAACGTGCAATAGAATCTAAATATAAAAGAAACAATTAATTATTTCGTTTCTCAGCGTACGGTTTGAGTTAACTGTCTGCCACGGCTGGTCGATGCTGCCTTGTATTGATGATATCCTCTGAATACTTCATTTCTTGCATGAGAACAACAGGCGAATTAACAGCGGCCATTCTTATATCGCCTATAAATCGACTAATATTCTCAATAGGGGTTGGTAATGTGAAGGCAGGCTAACAATAAATAACAAAAGAGAATAACAATACAGAGTTTTCACCCAGAAAAATTAATGGGTAAGGGTGTCCGAATAGTGACGTACTTTTTTAACCACAGCGAGCGTAGCACTGATAGCCCTTATCTTGAGCTTAAATGGGTCAGGGTGAAACACAACAGAAGAAATTGTGTCACTATTAGAACAATGACCATCTTATTTCACTGAGTGTACGAGCGTCGTGTCATCGATTATGTTTCTCGCAGTTGCGCTACTTCAACTGAGATGCTCTTGTTGCTACACTGAGAAAACTTCTATTGAGCTGCTACATTGAGCTCTACAAAAAAAAAACATTCAAATTAAATAAAGCCGTTTCGTAGGTTGCCACTATTCGGCTTTTAATGCAAATATTTTCGATTCAGCGTTTTTTTCTTGTACTGGCTACATATCATTATTTAATTGATATGAATTATTCCGCTGACAGTCTTGAATCACTTATGTTTTGAGTATCATTCAAGTTTATACATTTAATTTCTTCAGTATCATTTACGGGCCGTTCTTTTAGCCAGAATTTTCTTCCAGTACCAAATCGACAAAGCTTTGTTGCTGTGGGCGTGGACGTTGCTTGTTCACGTGGGCAGATAAAACGTTCTTTAGAATGAATGTTTTTGTCTTTTGAAGAATCCTGTACAAAGCTTCGATTAAATATTGTCTGCTCGGGACGATCGCAGTAAACCAACTTCAATTGAGCTCTCGCAAACAATTTTACTGAACTATAGACCGACCAACTGGACAGAGAATATATGAAAAATTATATATTTAGATGGCTACTGGAGCAGCTGAAGCCATTTCTTATTTTACAAAATAAAAAATTATTGTTTATCAAAAAGAATTTCAAGCCCGTCTCCATTAGTGCACAGCAATTGATCTTGACAAGAAATTAATGACGAAAAAATTATGTAACTTCATCTCTAGAAATGAATTTTCACTTTTTAAATAAAATTAGTAATTAAATCTAAAATCTTTGTTTGGAGTACGGTACAATTAACTGCGCGACACTACATGACGCAGCGACACTACATGACGTTCCGCCAATGGCAGCCAGAAAGAGCATTAAGGACAAATTAGTTTCTGATATATTATATGTCAAACACGCTGTAAAATTTGCAAAGATTTGAACTTACTTGCAAAACAAGCTGTTGAAAATTCAAAATAAATCCCTTTTAATAACAGTTGCATTCATAATTTAATTTAAAACACTTCACTGCTTAAACTTAATTGCATATGAGAGAAATGTCCCTGGAAATTCAGAAGACTTCCGAGTTGAGGCAACGACCGCATCCTCACGCATTCTACATGCATTTAAAGGAACATTTCTCCCGACGCGAGCTTCTGCAGAGCTGCCGTCACTCTTTGTTTAGCTCCAGCCTTGCCAGGCCTACGTTTGCGTGGCCTTTAGCTGCAGAATCAGGACGTATTTAGCGCCTACATTTGTTCAGTTGTATCCGGTAGTCAAGAACCAAAGATGTTCAACTCATAAGGAAGTTATTTGAACACAAGCTAAGATCGCGCGCAAGCTGAGCTTTCATCTTCAAATTGACTTCATGCTTCACAGGAGCCGTTAAAAAATTGAAATGCGATAGAATTGTGATTGTGTGTTGAGGTCACAGAATTTTATGAGAATGTGCAGGGGAAAGATCAAAATTAATGTAAAATATCATGTCAATTTAGATAAAGAATTTATTTCGCGCTTCATTAGGGGCCGTATTTGTCACCTGAGCTCTTTCCTGTTCAGTTTTTGTTTGTAACAGCCTCTTGTAATAATATTGCTGACGTTACGGGCTATTTGCATTTGACATAACATTATGGCACATGTCCTCTGTTTTAGCATAGATGTCATCTGTTTTTATCCTTTCGGGTCTTTTTAAGCCGCTTGTAACGTGCCCTCGAAGTTCGATGTGAACGAGACGCCACGACAATCTCTTCGTGGAATAATAATAATTTATAAAAAATACATTTTTAATATATACGGGGTATTTGCATTTTTCGGCAACTTTATTTGTTTATAGCTTATTATACATAAAATTTCTAAGCTTATAATAGAAAAATTTATTTCAAAACTAAGCCTAGATTGCAGCGCAGTTTGGCAAGCTATTGCCGAGACTCAGCAGAGGCAGTATAACTTATACATTTGATACTTCGGGATGGAGGGGGGGATTGAGAATAACCATATCTGTTAACTTATTATATAGCGTATAACTAACTTACAATATGACTCATAATATAGCCTCAAATAACATAAATTATAAGTCTCCACACAAAAAAACCATCATGTCCTCGCGAGGCTACCTTACCATGCTGCTGCACGTCCTATTATGTATATCCTCATCATCCCTTATCGCAATCCTGAATTTTATTCGGATCATGTATGTATGTTTCAGCCGTAAACGGATGCGCACGATATAAGAAATTTCTGAGTATAATCGAGTCTGAATATTATCTAATTATATTTATTTTACCTACTTTACCCCTCCTCTCCATTTGCAGCCATACCTTAATTGATAGTAGTTTATGTTTATGACGAAAGCATCAACTGCGTTTTTCAAATTTCAAATCATATTTCTAAAATATGAAGTAATTTCCAGAACTTTCAATTCTAAGTATATTTCTTATTTGAATTTTTATTAGCTTGCAAATTGACTAACAAAAAGCGTAAATCAGCCTGCAGCTTATCAAATATCAAAGTATAGACCAAGTTATTATAGTGAATATTGAAACACTGTACTCGGCTGCCGCTGCTTCTCTTGCGAGCGCTCCGTTTCATGTGCGCTATGGCGCGTGTTTACAGACTAAATGCTTCTTATAATAAATAAAATAAGGCATTAGTCACATTATACTATTATTATATTTTTAACATTTAACAGCAATTGTTGTATAAAATTATAAATATGGTTGCATTATTAACACGTGGTACCAAAAATTGGTATGACATTTTAATTGCTTTGAAAACATATTTTCCAAAATTGGAAAATTTCTAACCAGTTTGTAAAAAATCAATACCAATTTGTCAGAGATAATTTCTCTAGATTTTAGGACTCGCCTAGCAGCTGAAACTGAAATAAAACATAATTACCAGCGTGGCTGGTGAAATGAGGTAAGTTCTTTTAAGGATTGCAGGATTTTTGTCGTTGATGCATTAACAATTCGACTTGATAGAGAAAATTTTATTTGCTTTTTCAAAATGCTTTTAAAAATCTCAATACTTAGAGCAAGCGGATTAAGTGCTACTAAATATGTTTTTAAACATACGAACGAACATACATAAGCTGGAGCGTATGATTTTCTCGTCGTGTAAAGTGAATGTTTTTTGTAAAATGATCTAATTTATGTTTAAACCCAAGTTTAAAATGTTTAAATGATTCCGCATGCTCATCCGACACTAGGATAACTGAGGCAAAACACACTAGGATAACACACTAGGATAACTAACTAGGATAACACTAGATAACTGAATTGAAGCGTTTTTTGATTTCCTCAGCAAATTCTCACATATTTTAGTTCATTTACTCATGTATCTTTTAGTTCATCGGTTTTTGTGTCAAAGTGAATTTTCTTAGTTGAATATTTTATGTATCCTCGTTCTTAGGCTCCAAATCTACATTCAATTTCTAAACGTTAAGTAGGGTAACATGGGGCAGCGAGCCCACTGCGGGTCATGGGCCCATAGCGGGTTTCTCGCTAAGTATGGCAGATATTGGTCCGTGTTCTCTACCGCCTGTCTCTTATACACATCTNCATTCATATTCTAATCTCGCATTCATATTCTAATCTCGCATTCACATTCTAATCTCGCATTCATATTCTAATCTCGCATTCACATTCTAATCTCGCATTCACATTCTAATCTCGCATTCATATTCTAATCTCGCATTCACATTCTAATCTCGCATTCATATTCTAATTTCGGCAGTTGCAAATTGCGCGAGTTTGTTTCGTGTTCGAGACTGCGAACCAGCGACGCGTGATGAGATTTTATGCTAACTTCAAGGGAGCCGTCAAATGTCAACTGAATTGCCGATCACGGTACTGAATAACTTTCTTCTGACTCATTACCTCAACTGAATAACTTCCTTCTGACTCATTACCTCAACTGAATAACTTCCGTTTGACTCATTACCTCAACTGAATAACTTCCGTTTGACTCATTACTTCAACTGAATAACTTCCGTTTGACTCATTACTTCAACTGAATAACTTCCTTCTGACTCATTACTTCAACTGAATAACTTCCTTCTGCCTCATTAACTCAACTGATGAACTAACTAGCGAGATCAAGACTCACCGAAGACGTTAAATGCAAGAATTACGACCCTTTATTTTAATACTAATACTCCTATTCTATTTGACATCATCTTAAATTAAATTAAACTGTAATGGTTTAAAAGATAATTTATCCTGCGTCCAGCGCCTTGGAATAAAAGAATGGGAACAAATTTTCCGGTGAACTTCGCCGGCTATGTTATACCACAACGGTATCTTTATCGGTATTTAATTTAAATATCCCAATGATGGGAGGTAATGTTAACATTTTAGAAAGCCATATTTGACGACAATTTTTAACTGAGTTCATATTTAAATTTCCTGTATAATTACAGTGTTACTATAAAGGAATTACAACTCCATATAACTGCATTGATTAATTCTTTAAAAGCGCCGTTTTAGGCAGCTAATGAGTTTATTATTAAGTCTAATAAAACAATTGAGTGGCGTAAAGAGGATTCCTCGGTTGTGTTGTGTATATCTTTTTCAAAAACTCCCTGCCCCTTTTCTAATGAATATGCACTCCCCGCTCCTGAGGAATTTTTAACTCCCTTAATGTTGGAAACACTTTGTTAGTTTTTAATTAGCGCCCCTGTTTTTATTTACGTAAAATATTAACTCCTGTTTTTAGGGGAAAATTAGCAGAGCTCGCAGGTCCTTCAGACTTTGCTAAAATTGGCGTGATTGTGACTCCTCGTATAGCGTAGCACCGAGCCTAATCGGTGGTTGAATGAAAAACTTACCATTTAATGTTTTCTCTCCATTGCTTTGATTTAAAAACCATCACATATTAAGTTCTTTGGTAGATAAAAACCAAGCACTTTAATATTTTTTGACTGAAACATACCTACCTATACGTTATTATTGAACACAGTCACATATTGTGACACTCCCAACTCGTAAAGTTGGGAGCGTCACAATATGCAAAAAAATCAAAAATAAATGTCACAAACTTCATACTTCTTTATAAAGAATAAAGAATTAGACGTTTAAACTAATTTTTCATCTTTCACAGTAACAAAACATCGAGCTTCGATTAAATGCTCATCTCAGGCTGGAGTCTTGAGGTCGGAAAAATTAAAATTTTTCGTCAGTTTAGGTTTTGACGACATCGCCTCGCGTCCAATTAGCGAAACGTCCCGCGATCTTCCGGGATTTGGACAAGCGCAAAAATTCGACGAAGAGCCTAAAATGTTCAGCCCTCGGCCCGCCGAAGGGGACGGTAATACGCCCGTAGGAATAGAATTAGAGATTTGAGGGAAAATTTTAGTTGGTGCGGTGATATAGAAGCTCTGAGGTGTTCTATCAGTTAGAGAGAACTGCTAGAAATTGATAAGATATAATTATTAATATGATTGATAATTTAATTAATTAGATTGAAGATGAGTTTTGCACGTGTTTTTTGGAATAAAAGGCTAATTTTAGAATAAATTTTTCCACCACGAGCAATCTTGGCGTAGCAACGATTTTTCTTTCATAATTTTTCTGGTATTCGAAAATAACTTGAAAGACCAGAACTCATGGTTTTTGAAAAAAAATTAAATCATCTCTAACAACTTGAAATAATTCCCTGCTTCCAGGCTCAATTTCAAATGAAAGATATAGATTATATCGTTTGTGAGGATATCAATATTGTCGATTCATACAATGTTTTCTTACGGAGAGAGAAGGATTCTAGTGATACTAGTTTTTCAAGACGAACAAGTGTAATGATAATTCATATATTGATAATTACCCACTGACATTCTTTCATGCAATAAATAAATTCTTGTAACCTTCGTAAGGCCTCTCATCTTTATTTTTAATATTATTTTATGATGCACTATTGCCATATCCATTCCCATGCACTATTCACGACATGCAGATGAGCTGCTGAGAGCTACGACGTCGTTTGTACGAGTTGGTCGTAGTTCAAATAATGTCCTGAGGATGCAGTTGATCACAATTTTCAAGGAGTCGAACAATTTTTCGTATCCCCTGGTCCTTATTCTTACTTCATAAGCAAGCAAGCAAAACTTTGAATAAAATTCTAATTTTTGGTAACCTGGAATTCAACATATCGCTCCGTAACCCAAGTTCTATAAAATTTATTATCTACATTGGATTTGATTTTTAAATCTTTAAAAGATATTTTCTTGGATAGAAATAATTATGTCCTTTTAGAAACGCATATGCATTCATAAAGGAAGTAAAAACGGAATTGTAAGTAATTGCTATGAACTTATAATTTCGTTACGTCTGCACTGAAGAACAGGAAATTCTAGGACGCTCTATTTTCTCAGATCAAGTGGCAGGAAATATCTCGGGATCCCTCAAGCTCTTGTCACTTTCACCAGTGTTCACATGAGGCTTCCAACTTTCAAATTATTTTAACTGGAAAACAATTCCTTCTGCTGCTTTCCCACGATGCTTTGAACTAGAAATTGATTTGATCCTTTTACTGTGAAGGAAACTGCCATCCGATATCACATGGAACTTTCTGTTGAAGTATGTTTACATCTTGAATATTTTTTAAACTCAAATATTTTTAAAATCATTTTGTTCTGTTTCTCGAGACAAAATATGGATTCTCCTTTAGTCAATATCATATGAAAATTAGTTTCAGGATCTCCATTTGAAAAAATAAGTTTAACTTCTCTGAACTGACTTATCGGTTCAAATATTAATCCTCTTTGTTCATAATACCTTGCGTAAATTGGATCCCCCTTCAGACCATCGTTAGCTGAAACAATCTTCAGATTCTGAATTTAGCCCTGCGAAAAAATCTTATCCAATGCCATAAAAGGAACAAAGTCAAGCTTGAAGACAAGGCATTTAAATAATAGAATAATTTGCAAAACGAAAATGCGAGCCCAATTAAATGAATATGTCATTCTACCGCCAAGAATCTATTTCAGGTTCAAAAATATTTAAGAGGCAGGACGAAATTGTTAGCAAAACGGCCTGGCCCCAGGCACGGCGTAGTAATATGTACATGTCCCTACATACCCCCAGGCACGGCGTAGTAATATGTACATGTTCCTGGATGTTGCAGGAGGCGCCATGTAAGGATGTTGCAGGAGGCGCCATGTAAGGATGTTGCAGGAGGCGCCATGTAAGGATGTTGCAGGAGGCGCCATGTAGGGATGTTGCAGGAGGCACTATGCAGGGAAATAAGAGTACGCTCATTATTATTCGAGGCAGCATTTACGACTCAATGCGTGACGCAAGTAAACGCGTCAAAATATTCACGGTGTCGTCCACAGAGACAGGCTGAGATTTTCCTCTCTACACTGACGACTCAGACGTACAAATTGCATGTGTGATTTCTCTGGGGACTTATGCAGCCGAGTGTCGCTCTGCTCAGTCTTGAATTGTCGTTAATTTTCCATATTTATTTATGTTCATAATAGGCAAAAGCCAGTTCGTAAATAATTAAATGTAAACTCCGAGCAAATGGCATGTAGCAAATGGCATACAAGCATATAATGAATTTCATCGACATTTGTAATTGAACACAACATAGTAAACTTTACATAGAGGTAAATCAAACAATTCTCACAAGGGAATACATTTCCCTTAAATTTTACAATTAACCAAAATAATCTTTCATTTTTTCGACTTGCAACAGCAAACCATGAATTCCCTCCATATATGTGTCTCTAGCATTGGAATTGAATTGAATATTTTGGATGGGGTCGAATTCTACGTAGACTTTTTATTCGATTTCTACGACTAAGTCAGGCACCTTGAAACCTGAATCGTGATTGGCTGGTGCGTTAAAGATGTTGCAATCACTGTAGAGTGTTAATTGGCTGAACTTATAGCTTCACATTATACTAATTAAATCCTTCTAGATTGCGAGGTGCCCGATTCAACACAAGTTTCAGAATCGAGCAGAAGGATTTATCCTTCGTCCTGACCTCGTGATGTGCTCAACAGATCCCAAGAGAGTTCCTACTGAACTCGATGAATTTTTGACCTGATAACTTACTGGATTATGAGGCTGCATGAGGGCCTGTACCGAGCAGATCTTAACTTACACTGACCTCCTTGAGACGTCACATTACACTGACCTCCTTGAGACGTCACATTACACTGACGTCCTTGAGACGTCACATTATACTGAGGCCACCCGAAGGCTGTCAAGCAGCGTGCCGTCAGCGCTCAGTTGCTGGGCAGGGAAGCTGGAGACAAGAGAGCTGGGGTCGTGGTGCTTCCTTTCAGCTTCGTTAAATTTTTCCCTTCAGCTTCACTAATCCTTGCCTTTCAGCTTTACTAAACCTTGCCTTCCATCAGCACTAATCCTTTTCATGCAGCTTCACTAATCCTTGCCTTTCAGCTTCACTAATCCTTGCGTTTCATCTTCACTAATCCTTGCCTTTCAGTTTCACTGATCCTTGAGTTTCATCTTCACTAATCCATTTCATGCAGCTTCTCTAATCCTTGCCTTTCAGCTTCATTAATCCTTTCATTTCAACTTCACTAATGTTTTCCATTCAGCTTCGATAATCCTTGCGTTCATCTTCACTAATCGTTTCATTCAGCTCCACGTACGTACTAATCCTTTCCTTTTATCTTCACTAATCCTTAACTTTCAGCTTCACTAATGCTTTCTTTCAGCTTCACTAATCCCTTCCTTTCACCGTGAATAATTCTTTCCTTTCAGCATCACTAATCCTTGTATTTCATCTACATTAATGCTTTCCTTTCAGCACCACTAATCCTTGACTTTAAGTTTCATTAATCCTTATCATTCAGCTTCACTAATTCTTGCCTTCCAGCTTCATTTATTCTTTGTATTCAGCTTCAATATTCCTTGCCTTTCCGCTTCATTAATAATTTCAGCTTATAAAGCTCGAAATAAGTGCCGGAATAAATGCGCTCCATGAACTGAATTTCTCTCTAATTATAAATTAAAATGAAGGATAATTCGGATCGAAAACATCATGCACAACGCAATCAATTCGATTTAAAAATTGTAAAAGTTTTACATGAGCTTTTTTGTGATCAAACTAATGATTTAAACCGCACCGTTTGATGCTTTAAACCGCACATGAAACTAATGATTTAAACCGCACTGTTCAATGACTTTCAAATGAACACGAATGTGTTTTTCTTTGATCCATCAACAACGCAATACAAAAAAGTTGCAATTGGACGCTGCCCTTGGATTTTCTGATTACTCATGTTATGATGAAATTATAACATATTCTCCAATTCTTACTTCCCTATCTTAGTATTCTCAAGGCTCTCGTGAAGTACGTAATTATTAGGTGAATTTAATAATTGTGTGATGAATTCAACACGTAGGTAATGAACTCATGAACTGGGTCTCAAAGCGAATTTTCCGATGTTCCTTATGTGCACATGCATTGGAATTCAACAATATTTTAACGCGTTTGATCGGAATTTGTAAATTCTAAGTTCACTCTTATAAATCGGTTAGCGCGACATATTTCCGTGGCTGAATGAGACCGATATTTTTGTCCGCCATAAAAATGATTGTGGCCGCAAGGCAGTCACCTCTGCAAGCTCCCCTGACTGAAGGAAGCTGTGCTTGGAAATGAAAAGATCCTGACTCTACTAAAGAGAATAATAGGAACGGAAGCTCTTAAAAGGTGGAAATACTTTTCTTTTAAACAGCATCTAAATTCCATTTAATTTTTCTTTTATTAAATATTACTTCTTCGTGTTCAATTTTTTTTTTCTCGTTATCAAATTGACATTTTTTGAATTTGGCAGATTTTGAGTGTTCTGGGTCATCAGAAATTCTTTCGTGTTAGCAGACATGAAGATTATTTACCATACACAAATAAAAAAATGAAACTAATAGTAAACTTCAAAAAATTGAGATACACCATACACTAAAGTTTAAAATACACTATAATCTTTCTTAACTTCGTCAGCCAAATTGATTGAGTTACAGTTGCTATAAAATTCTATATGTTGAATAGCGTCACGACTGAACTTCAAACTCAGTAAATGACAATACCGCATTTTTGCTTTAATTGATTCCATACATTGTAAAGGTGCAGCTCAAATGGGAGTGTTGAGAATAAACACTAAAATTTTATATCAACTGATCACAAATTTACGACCCAGATGTTGGTAATGCCTGATGTATGATCATAACTGAGCCCAGAACGCATATGTGATATGTTTCATAAAGAATATTTTCAACATTTCATCTCTTCCCATTGCCCCATAAACCTTTTTCTTCCCCTCAAAGCCTCCTGAAGGCTCCCCAAAGGTTTGTTGAGCTCACTGCTCTACATTAGCGGAAGAAGAACGCAAAGAACGAGTTCCAATTTGTCAGCGTCAGCCGCTCGAAAATTGGAAGTAGAGAAATCGGCCTCCCGCAATCGTGGCCATTATTCTGTGCGTGTTAAATTTGGGCCTGGGATCGGCCTCCCGCAATCGTGGCCATTATTCTGTGCGTGTTAAAGTTGGCCTGGAATCGGCCTTCCGCAATTGTGGCCATTATTCTGTGCGTGTTAAAGTTGGCCTGGAATCTGCCTCCCGCGATCGTGGCCATTATTGTGTGCGTGTTAAAGGTCGGCCTGGAATCGGCCTCCCGAAATCGTGGCCATTATTCTGTGCGTGTTGAAGGTCGGCCTGGAATCTGCCTCCCGCAATCGTGGCCATTATTCTGTGCGTGTTAAAGGTNGTTGGGTGATCTCTCGAATGCCTGTCTCTTATACACATCTAGATGTGTATAAGAGACAGCCTTTATTGTGTGCGTGTTAAAGGTCGGCCTGGAATCTGCCTCCCGCAATCGTGGCCATTATTCTGTGCGTGTTGAATGTCGGCCTGGAATCTGCGATGGACTAAGTTATCGTTTGCATAAGTCCGAGGCCCCCACCACTTTCCGTTTTTTCGGCTTTGTTTTGTCCTACTTGATATTCCGAAATGACTCAACCACCTGATGGAGATCAGCCTGTTGACACGTATATAATATTCGCCTGCGTAAATCATATATATATACTTGACTTTTTATAGCCCTTAATACTTAGCAAACAAGAAAATTCATTGGCGTTCCACTGATCTTCTCCAGTTCACAATTCAGAAAATTATGAGAATCAGCGCAGATCATCGAAAAATCGTCGAATGCATTGCCATTACCACTAGAGAGAAACTTTCGAGCTTTTATTTTATAATATCCTGATTCCAGACTACTGAACCCAACTATATATTCACTGGATTTTAAGAGTTTTTCAGATACCTGACAGAGCGATTTGCGAAATTCGCGCTTATTTGTATTCTGTACACAGCTTGTCCAAAGAAACACTTATATCAAGACCATCGACAATTTTCCTGTTCTGCGTGAAGAGTTACGAGCTTACCTCAACACTCACATTCAAACACACAATCTTATTCTCACAAAAACTAATACAAGGAAATGAGGAGTTCGCCCTAATGAAATGTCGCTTCCGTCTTGCAATTTTGCATGCAGGATTTCCGCTCGAGAGACTCGATTTGTTCTATCGCTTATCCAGGCCTAATTCTGCCGTATGTTAAAACCTGACCAGTCCTGAACCTGTCGTATAATAAAACCTGACCAGTCCTGAACCTGCCGTATGATATAACCTTACCTGCCTCAGTCTTGCCTGACCAGTTCATAACCTGCCGTGTGTTATAACCTGACAAATAAGAAACGTGCTCAACCGATCTCAAACCTGCCGTACGTTTAAAAGGACGGCGAGTGCTGCACAAAATCACAGCCATGCATGCAGCCAATGGCCGGAAAGCTTAATTGAATTAGCCCGCCTAATATTAAATTTCCGGGTTGGCCGAAATTTCAAAATCCGAGAAAATTTTCTGCACTAAAGTAAATTGGTTGGAAGGAACCGAGTGCACTTATTTTATGCAAAGCCGTTCGCTGGGATTGTGCTCCTACAGCTACGACGTCTTGTGCGTGTACTGCTACAGCTACGACGTCTTGTGCGTGTACTGCTACAGCTACGACGTCTTGTGCGTGTACTGCTACAGCTACGACGTCTTATTATTTATTGTATTTATTCTATAATTTAGTATATATTGTATTTTTTTTATTTATTGCATTTATTGTATTTTTATATTTGTTGCTTACACTGAATTTATTTTATTTGTTTTGTTTAATGCTTTTTTGCATTTATTGTATATATAGCATTTATTATATTTATGGTATTTATCGCATTTATTGCTTTTTCATGCTTATCGAATTTATTGTACTTAGTGTATATATTGTGTAAATCTTATTTATTGTATTTTTGGCATTTATTTTGTTTATTGGATTCATTTAATTTATTATATTTACTATATTCATTATATATATTGAATTTATTGCACATATTGTATTTATTGTATTTTTAGCACAAATGTGCTGGGTAGCAGTTTTCAGCACTGAGGGCGTAACATCTTCGAATTGTGCTTCAACTCCGCAAAAAATTTACCTTCAGGATTTCATTCCCTATTCTTTCAACCAAGTGCCTACCCATTAAACACTCACCATTATAGATTCATTAGAAACAGAAAGCTTTTATGTTTTGCCGTCTTAAAAATTAATCTAAATATAAACAGTATTCTCTCCTATAAGTTCTATATTGCTTTTTTTAAGTTCTGATGTAGACATCGTCCCAAATACTTTATCTACACAGATGCCTTTATTGTCTTAAAATTTCAATAAATGTTTCATAAAAATATAATTTCATCACAGAATCCTGTTTTTCTCCTCCAAGAGAACGAACCCAAGTTTTACACTTACGCCGCAGGCGGGTTATAGCTTCTCACGTCCGTGTTTTCGCCCGGAGCCTCGCAGTAGTTTATGATGTTATCAAACAATTAGGTCTGGGAAATAGAGTCGCAAGTTTGCGGATGCAATTTGCAACTTTGATGCCCAAGTTTCGTCGTGGTGGTTAGTTCAGGCTGAACAAAATTGCTCTCATATGAGCGGAAGGCAAATGTTTTCTGAAGCCCCGAAGAGAGGCATGGCAAACTCCGTAGACTCTCATCATGCCATCGATTAACTCGGCACCTGAGGTCTCAAAGAATAGCACTGCAAGGGAACGTGTGCCTGTATTTCATGTATAGCCATTAGCTCGGCACCTGAGGTCTCAAAGAATAGCACTGCAAGGGAACGTGTGCCTGTATTTCATGTATAGCCATTAGCTCTGCACCTGAGGCATCAAAGAATAGCACTGCAAGAAAAAATGTAACTGACGGTCTTGAATTCAGATAAATTCTTTTATCATTTTATTATCTTCCCAATAGCCAACGAACCTGTGTATCAGTAATGAATGTTCAGTGATTAGCAGAACAGAATTTTTTGCATACACTGTTAGAAAAATTACCGTTAACGGTATTACCGGCGTTTCAGTGGCCGGTCGGCACGTGAAAAGAAACACCGTGTCGCCGTTTTTATTTTAATTTAACATTAGAAATCCGTAAAACATATGATAAAAACGGCGAAACAGTTTATTTTCACGGCGCGACCGGCCACTAGAATGCCAGTGGGACCGTTTTTTCACCGTTTTTTCTAACAGTGTAGCAACAGAATTAGGGCACCGATTTAGACCAAAGATATAGGCTGATTTTGTGTTGTGTGTTTTTGTGCTGATTTTTACATAGGCTAATTTTTTGTCTGCGAATTAAATGAAGTCCTAATGATATAAAGAGGTTCTGAAGATAAAAATCTTTTATAATGGAACCGGCTGAGTAGAGCTTGCTTACGGCCGCTCTGCAGGCTGGGAAGGAGCTGCTGGATTAGCTAGGAAATTAAACGGAAGAAAGGCTAATTAAAGTTGAAAATTCTTGCTGGGGAAAAAATTTAGTAATAAATTAATAGCGAAGATGTTGCTTGTGAAGCTTGTAAAAAACTTGGGACATTTTCCAATAGTGATGTACCCTTTGCCATGCAGTAGATACGACGGAGTGGGCTATAGTCAGCAGATACGTGAGAGTAACGGTGAGTAGATACGAGTGAGTGACAGTGTGTAGATACGAGTGAGTGACAGTGAGTAGATACGAGTGAGTGACAGTGTGTAGATACGAGTGAGTGACAGTGTGTAGATACGAGTGAGTGACAGTGAGTAGATGACAAGTGAGTAGACAGTGAGTAGATGAGGAGTGAGTAGACAGTGTGTAGATATGAGTGAGTGACAGTGAGTAGATGACGAGTGAGTAGACAGTGAGTAGATGACGAGTGACTAGACAGTGAGTAGATGACGAGTGAGTAGACAGTGAGTAGATGACAAGTGAGTAGACAGTGAGTAGATGACGAGTGAGTGACAGTGAGTAGATGACGAGTGAGTGACAGTGAGTAGATGACGAGTGAGTGACTAGACAGTGAGTAGATGACGACTGAGTAGACAGTGAGTAGATGACGACTGAGTAGACAGTGAGTAGATGAGGAGTGAGTAGACAGTCGATATTCATGTCGTCGATACTCATTGATTCACTCCTCAAGGTCCGTGCCTGGCAATTGTATCGAGTTGAGTCCAAACTCACTTTACGGTTCATTTTCTGACTCATCAAACATTTGTGCAGTACAGACTGGCTTATTGCATCAGAGCAGAATATTCATGGAAGTTAAATACGAAATGTGAATGTTTAAATGCACACTCTAATAAATAAATATATATAAAAAAATTTAAAAAACCACGTTTATCACGTTTTTCTGGTGGTTACAAACTAAAAACAATGAAATAAAACAAATGAAAAAATTTTTAAAAACCACGTTTTCTTAACGGACAAAAAAAGAAAAACATTAACTCTTACATAATATTAAAGTTATGTAGAATGTTATGTAATGTTATGTAAGAGTTAATGTTTTTCTTTTTTGTCCGTTAAGAAAACGTGTTTTTTTAAGTTTTTTCATTTGTTTTATTTCATTGTTTTTAGTTTTGTAACCACCAGAAAAACGTGGTTTTTAAAAATGTTTTTTTATATTTATTTATTTATTTATTTTCTACTTTTTAGTTTAGCAATTTTAGCAATTGTAAAATTTAGCGACAAAAAACTCGATTCCCAACTTTGAATTTTTAGAGTTTTTTATATTAAAAAAATGTTAATTAATACTTCTGATGATCAAATCTTAAATTGTTAGGCAGCATAAGCATGCATGCCAAATTTCAAGTTTCTTGGATCTTCAGAAGTGCTCTAAATTAAAGTTAGAATTTTTGATGACAGACAGAGACGAAGCGAAACTAAGAAAAACGTGGTAAAAAGAGAGAGACTTTGTCCAAATGGTGGATCACATTTTGCTCTTGTGTGGGTCATCTTGACTCAGTATGGGCCGGCGTGTCATTGTTATAAGCTGGTTCTCTGCTCATGCTGTGGGTAAAAAATTCAACAACTGAATATTATGACCCATTCATTTCTTTTTTTGCACCGTTACTTTAATTATATTTTTCAAGTTTTAATTAAAAGGAATGACGGGAATAATCAATTAATGACGGAAGACGCTATTTCTCACTGCCCGATTCCTGAGCACGTAAAATTAACTTTTATTAGTTTCATATGATGGCTGGCAAGGGGAACCGTCACGCCAGAATTCACTGACACATTTTTGCTGCATTTCTGCCTCCCGAATATTCTTTGTACATGAGCAAAATAGTGACTACGTTTCTGATCGTTGATGTCAAACGACATAAAAAATTGACGTTGAGTCATTCAAAGTTAATAAAGATTGATCTTAAATCAATGATCTTGCAGTGATGCCTGGCGTTATAGCTTGAAGTGAACGCAGTGATGAATGGCCTTCAAACTTGAGGTGAACGCAGTGATGCCTGGCGTTCAAGCTTGAAGTGAACGCAGTGATGCCTGGCGTTCAAGCTTGAAGTGAACGCAGTGATGAAGGGCGTTCAAGCTTGAAGTGAACGCAGTGATGAATGGTGTTCCAACTTGCGGTGAACGCAGTGATGCCTGACGTTCAAACTTGAGGTGAACGCAGTGATGCCTGACGTTCAAACTTGAGGTGAACGCAGTGATGCCTGACGTTCAAACTTGAGGTGAACGCAGTGATGCCTGACGTCCCAGCTTGAGGTGAACGCAGTGATGCCTGACGTTCAAACTTGAGGTGAACGCAGTGATGCCTGACGTTCAAACTTGAGGTGAACGCAGTGATGCCTGACGTCCCAGCTTGAGGTGAACGCAGTGATGCCTGACGTTCAAACTTGAGTTGAACGCAATAATGCCTGGCTTTCCAGATTGAACTGAACGCAGTGATGCCTGGCGTTCAAGCTTGAAGTGAACGCAGTGATGAAGGGCGTTCCAGCTTGAAGTGAACGCAGTGATGCATGGCATTCCAGCTTGAGGTGAACGCAATAATGCCTGGCTTTCCAGATTGAAGTGAACGCAGTGATGCCTGTCGTTCCAGCGTGAAGTGAATGAAATAATGTCTTGCTTTCCAGATTGAAGCGTACGCAGTGATGGCTGACCTTCCAGCTAGATGAACGCGAACAACGATTCTTCAGCTGCAGCAAAAAACTCCCAATAATCTCATTGATTTAGCCAAGGCCAACCCGGCGACTGCCACGTGTACGGCGGCCGCTGCTGTTCGATGCACGTTAACGATTACGTACCTCAGGTGCAAAAAATTGCGTGCCATTAGAGTTCAAATCAATAACTTTAAACAGAATTGAGTAAGTGTGGCTTTTTGACGGCCATTCTAGTTGGTGGAGTTTGAATTTTTGATAGTCGTTAGACTTACGATAGACGTTCATGATTTATGGGAATAAGAGTTTGCGATTTTATACAGTCCCATTATAATATACAATTATCAAGCTTCATGCACAACAGCTTCAATTCTCATATAAATAAAAGACAAAAAATTTCAATTATTATAGAACATCAATGCGCAATTCTTGACATGGAATGGTAAGATAACTTTGACTCGACTTCCTTGGTCGAGTCAGAAATTCTCTCCCGCTCCGATGGCTTCAATAAATCAAATCGACTCCCACCAATTCACGGTAACTTGTCTTTTGATACAATTTTCAATTTGAAAACAATCTTCCCATCTCTCTCAAAGTTCAACTTCGTTGGTAGGATTCACAGTAAACAAGCCAACGGCCAATTCAGCGCGTCCAAAGTCGTAGTTGACACGATCCAAAAGTTGACTTCTCCACGAAGTTGGTTGTCAACTCTCAAACTTGAGGTGACGCTCCATCAGCAGCCGTCGCTCTTCATGCCAAACTTTGCAGGGCTAACGCATTTATTGGCAGCTCCAGGGGGGACTTCTGGCGCCTAGAAACACTGTCATAAAGCCATCGGGTGATGACGTGGATGCGCTTAAATCGTATATAACTCTTTAGGGAGTTAGTACGCCTGGAAACAAGGTGATAAAAGTATGGGGTGACCTTTCGGGTGCAAATAATTTGTATTTTAATTTTCAAGTCAAACAAAAAGTTTGTGGACATTGAAACTCAATAAAAAAGGCATAAGATGATCTTATGCATGTGTTTTATTTGCATATAGCTATTAAGAACTAAAAAAAAGTTTGTACGCCGAAACAATGTAATGGTTTAGGGTGATCTCTCGAATGCATTCAATATATGAATAGCTCTTTAATAACTAAATAAAATTTATGTGTACAGAAAACAAATAATAAAAGCGTCTGATGACTTGGTGCATATAGGACCTAGGGAACTACCATGGAAATAAATAAGCTTGTGCCGCTTAAAAGTCGGGCTTAATGGCTGCGCTTGACCTCTTGTTCGCATGCAATTCCTGGCGACCTCCTAAAGAACCAAGGAAGTTTGTGCAGCTGGAAAGACGGGCATAATTGCGGCAATGGATCTCTTGCGTACATTTCAGTTAGTGGCTCCCCCTAGGGGACGTTCTCTGAAGCTCTGCAGTTCGTCGTCCTGCACCAAGCTAATCCTGTTCTCGAGGAAAATAAATTGCTTGACTCCAATTCCATCTAAATTCATGGGCAAAAGCAGAGGTAATAGATTGTAAACTTATTCAATGTCTTTTGATAAAAGGAAATGTTTAGTTTATTTTTATTAATATAAATGAGGCAGCACTTTTGAACTGAAATCTCCAGTGGAAGAATTACTTTTCACAAAATCTCGATCAATGTGTCAAGATTTCCAGCATAAAATCTCAAATTGTTTGCTCAATAACGTCTTACGGGATCAATAACTTCATACGGGCTTCCTCATTATAGAAAACTAAATGCGTAGTACTTTGCCAATGAAGATTATCAATCATATGTAAAAATCATACATGAAATGACAATTTGTGCAGTGAATTGAAAGGTCTTGGACGGGAGAGTTGAACTAATAACATTCGAGTGGGAGTGGGTCCGAAATGATTTAGCTTGCTGCAGCAAATCTTATCAGGCTTAGACTTAATTCCGAAACTTTAATTTTTTCTTGCCTTCGATTAATCCCATCAGTGACTGCCATGGTCATTAATTACCAGTCGACAACGGTGAAGATTAAATCAATTCAAAGATTTTGAAGTCGCCAACTGAGCAGTTCTCGTGAAGTCCAGAGCAGCAGTCTGAGTTTTGCTGGTCCGACTCTCTAAGCGCAAGTTTTTGCCCGTCAAATTCCTTTTAAAAAGTTGATGAGTGGCGCTTTTTTTGATTTAAAGTCTTGATTTTCAACAAACAAATTAACGAATTCAAAGGAGTGGAACTAATTTAAACTAAAATATGAATGCAATGTGTAAAATTTTTGCACAATGAACTGATATAGTTTTAGTTCTTCAATCATAACCTAATTTACAGTAGAAAATATTACTCTGTCATTCTCGTTGCAATTTTCAGAAAATTTACCTTTACTAAAACAAGCCTAAAATACTACGATAGAGCCAATATGCAGGTACAGAGTAATAAAATATTTTTACTGGTAGCTTTGGCAATATCCCATACTACATAATCTGCCTATCTCGTGCAATTTCCGACAGGCCAATAGCCATGATTCCGGCCTGGCCGATCTGCAACCGATGAGCACGATACATTGCAAGAGCTGAGCAATGATGTTCTCATCCCTCTTATGAAAATATGAAATTTATAACACTCTTTATAATATTAATATATTTGAGTGTCCGGAAACACTATTATAAAGACATCAGGTGACATCTTTCACAGATTGGAACTCTTTAGGAAACCTTCCCTCTGGTTCCTGCAGAACATCTTTCCCATTTGATAAAAGAAATGTTTCTCTTCCCAATAAAGCCGCGCTTGTTAACCCTTGCATATAAGACACCCCCTGTCGTTTCTGTTCCTTTCAATTCAATATTGAGTGGTCACTTTATATCAATAAAATCTTTGAAGCGAACCTAAAGCTGAACCTTGACAGAGATTATCCTATGGACACAAAATAACCTCCACATACTTTGTTGCCTTGATACAAAATTCATTTCCTACGATGATGTCATCCAACGCTCCGTGTAGTGAAAAAATCTTTGGTACAAGATATATGAGGATTTTCAGAAAATTATTTGACCATAAAATTTTCTACTGTTACAAAATCGAAGGATGGGATTCTTTTAACACACTTTGACATCATCATAACTTTCAAACTCCACGGATTTTGGTTTGATTATTCAAGTTACTTTTTAGGTAAACATCTGAAATATAACGGAACTGACAGAGCCATCTACAGGTCCATGACAATCAATGAAAGTAATTTTCTTACATTTGATGCAAATCATAATTAAATTTTAAAAGCTTTCCATTACGTGCAATGCAAATAGCATGAAGTTAAGTATGCTTTTTCATACAATTTTACAAATTGCCCAACCGAGCTATATTACCGCTGATCGAGGAAACATTCAAGTAAAATGTGATAGTTTGGGTACAAAATAGTCGTATTTGTTTTACATTTTATAATTAATTCTATTAAAGCTTGAGTCATGGCCCAAGTTCGCTTCAAATATATTATCATTTCTGTGCTAGGCAGTGCTACCATCAATTTTTGTGACCAATTACGCCTGGTTCAGAAAATGCATCCATGAAAATTGTCGATAAAATTTAATTAATGAATAAAATTAAGGACGTTGAACTATTTTTACAGCTCGCTGCTCCAGAGTCCCCGTCCCAGCATAGCTGTCCCCGTCCCAGCACAGCTGTCCCCGTCCCAGCACAACTGTCCCCGTCCCAAGACAGCTGTCCCCGTCTCAGCACAGCTGTCCCCGTCCCAGGACAGCTTCCCCGTCCCAGAACAGCTGTTCCCGTCCCAGCACAGCTGTCCCCGTCCCAGCACAGCTGTCCTCGTCCCAGCACAGCTGTCCCCGTCCCAGCACAGCTGTCCCCGTCCCAGCACAGCTGACCCCGTCCCAGCACGCGAGGCAGATAAGCAATTAACGCGTCGCTTTGGAGCGGCCGCAGCGACACGCACTTCTGCCAAACGCGTTGCACAATCGCGGCTTTTACCGCCCTGAAATTTGTGTGTTAAATGGCCTCGAATTAATTCAATTCCATGAATTTTTGTAATACCGGACCCAGTAAAAAGTTTGATCGTGAAGCACACGGGGAAGCGACGACAATTATATCCAATGTTGCGACCACTACCGATAATTATAATCTTTTGATCATCAAATCAAAACAACTTTGTTCTTTTTATGAACCAGAGAAGAAATAAATATTAAGAATGTTCATTTATTTTTATCGAATACAGAAAGAAAATTTCCTAGAATAGTTTTTTGTGCGGTCAGTCGTCAGAGTTTGTCGAGTTTGTTCGCTTGAGGCGTGAGGAAAATAACGTGGGCGAAATAATGAGCGCACAGCACCACGCTTGTATCATCGCTTCATTTGCTTCACTTTGATTAATAATAATGATATATTCATAAATGATCAATGTAATTTCATCAATAATAATGAAAATTTTGTATACATTAAAGATATTCCATCAATAACAAGGATAATTTTATCAAAAGTAATGATATTTAATTCGTAAAGAATGATAATTTAATCAATAATAACGATGGTTTGATATGTTATAGCTTACATTGTAAGTCTGATTGACAATAAATGAAGTGACAACATTTTTGGATTATGAATTTGATAGTTTATTATGAAATGTCGATTGTGGGTTTAAATTTTAAATGCAGGAAAAACTTAAATACAAAAATATATTTTATATAAATTCGTTAAAGAATTTCCTTGAATCATCGAGAACATATTTTTCACCTGCTCATATATAACAGAAATCATTGTATTTTGAATTGCTGAATGGTTGGCTGTTATCGAGATTTAAATTTGAAAATCCTTCATAACCCTTTGACTAAAGACCAATGTATGACTTTTACTAAGTTTTTTACCGTGTCAAATTCAATTTCGACTCATCAGAAGTTGTTAATTCTCTCGAAACAACAACTTCTGCTCAATTATACACCATAAAAACAAAGATTTTTTGGTTTCTCATCTCATTTGCGGTTATCGAACCTGATTTTCCCAATCCGGAATCGCATTGGCTTATTCTAGGCAGCCCAATTCATTTGGAATTTATCTGATAGGCGTGATGATAAAGATGTCGGTCTGAGCCTCGGCAGTGGCGTTTTTGTTTCTTTCGCACGGCAGAGCGCATACCTCGGCAACGATCTCGAAAAAAATCTTTTTCTTTTATGTTCGTTTCAAAGCTGCGAGAAGAGGAAAGGTTGTCAGGCTACCGACATTATCCTTTTATCCCGCGAGCATTTATGCCTTGACTTCATGAGGCAATTCTAAGAAAAGTCGCATTTTTGCTGAGGTTGCCGACCGCCATATCTTGGGCTGGTAGTGCACCATAAAGTCCAATAATAAACATAGCGAGACTTCGGAGCCTCCCACTGCGATTAGCTTCAGACTTCGCCCGCAGATTTTATTGCAGTTTGTGTGACAGTAAAAATAAAGTGGAAGGCCCACGTACAGTTCAGAGAATGGCACTCAAAGAAATATTTGAAACTTTATCCAATTAGCAACGCATTCCTCGTATGGGTTAGTATACGACACGGTTTGGTCCGGTAAAAGTGCGTTATCAGTGTATTTTAAACTCTTTGCTCGTAATATGAGTTACGAAGTGTGCCATTATTTGGACGGTATTATCCATTAATTCTTGTGCGTGGGTGATGGGCTGTGCAGGCATGTAGTCAACGAAACGAAAATATTGCAGCTCATCTTTAAATTTCCCTGCGGTTATAGAATCGTAAAGTTTGATTATTTCAACAAGAAATATTCTGAATTTTTCAAAATCACAATCCTGGTATTCTAAAAGCTAATGTTTTTTTAGCTGTATGAGCCTATGAAAGGAGCCTTTTTAACGCAGCTGGCAGGATAAATAATAAATGATGAAATGAAATTTTACTCATGAATAAACCACAGATCTTTAATACGTTATCATATCTTAGCATTTGGTGCCATTGAGTTGCCATTCTAAGACCACGATTAGATAGCAGTTTTCGGCACCAATTTTCGAGCAAAATTCATGTAACTAAGAAGCACAAGTTTGTGCCTATCAACAGTTAGAACTCATCGAATCTGTCCATCCTGTAGTAAACGGTTGCTCACCTCTCAGACTCTCGTTTACAAGTTTGATGGATAGCTATTATCTTCAATAAGACTTGAAGCTCTTCATAGTAAATTGACTCGCTATCAATCTATATCTAAACTCAAGAGTAATTTTGACTGACTGACAAATTACCAATACCTCAATTAATTGTAAGTGTCAGGATCCCAAGCTGGAAGGACGCCTGTCCCTCAAAAAGGTTCGACGATCCCACGGATATTCCAGTCACGTCTCCAGGGCCGCTTTTGTCTTCCGTATTTGGCGTGAAAAAGAGTGCAAGTCACAAGAGAAGTTCCTTGCAACTTGAAGCTCTCAATTGGCCCAATCAAGACCTGATGAGCACAAATTCTTGTCACGCGTTCCTCGCAGCTGCAATCAGGACCTGACTTCCCGCATCCAGGCTGCTGTTATCTGCAGAGTTTTGATCCAACTTTATGATGAAGATAATGGCTACCCACGTCTTCTGGTTTAAGGAACGCACTTATTCAGGATGGATTGGGATGAAATCAGCAAAAATAGACGATCATAACGGCTAGTAGAATTTTGATCAGAATGAATACATTTACTCCACACAAAATAAATTTTTTAGATGCATCATTTCTTCTGAATTCTTTAGATAAAAAAGGATTATTCAGACATAATTTCTCGATTATGTGCATGGGCAGGATTAATGGGTATTTTGCTTCGAAAAGTTGGCCAGTTGAACTGCGCCAAGTTCCATTTGTACGTCGTAAGGAACGATCGCGGAGCAGCTCCCAATCACGCCAGTCAAAAAGAGCAATAAATATTTCAAGCTGTCACAACAACCGCGATCACTACGGGCAAATCTACAGGATATATGGCAGCCTCAGGGCAGGGATGAGACGACCCGAAAGTGATTTTGTTTGAATGTCGCGTATTTGGCAATCGAATATTTATAAATGCGCTTTTTGAAGTAATAGCTTGACAGTTTTATATAACTAATTTTTAATTTGGTACAATATTAACTTCTCCGTGGCTCTTCTCAATACTATTGAATTAAACAGATCGAATTTGATTACAAGTATATTCACAGGTACAAGAATTTGATAAATATATCAAATATCCCCTAAGTTTTCAAATAAAATCTTGAAATGTAACTTAATCTCAGCGTTTTTGTCGTCTAAAAGTCATGTCCGTCAAGAGCGCAGCCAAAAATCCTACTTGAGAGCAAGGGAATTACCTCCCTGCTTCGTTTGAAGGCGCTGCCTCAGCTGCTGTGATAGCGCCAGCTTACTTTGATCAGAACATCTGAGGTCCACTAATGACTTCCTCGGCTAAGAATTTCTGCAAACATCAATTATTGAATCTTCCCCGGGACCTCCTCCTTCTCTGGGGCCATCACTCACAAGCCTAAAAGCGCCTCATGATTTCAGTAGCTCGTTCTGAAATTCATTTAATCTCGCCAGGAAAAATGTGACAGCACAAGATCTCAACTTGATTCATGGTCCATCTTGAATTCGTACCGTAAGGTGTGCGGCGGTGGAGAATCTGTTTCTTGCCATGAAGCACAAATCCATTATTTCAATCATGTTTTTAATATATTCGTTGGCAGGAGAATACAGTTGCTTCGGTACCCCTGAAGGCTGAAAGTTCACGGAAGTATCTTAGTTTCAATTTTGGTCTGACACGTGAGAGGCTCGTTTGTTTTGATTGAAGGTGGCCTCGAAAGGATCATCCTGGGCCTTGAATGGACCGACCAAACTCCCTACGATGGCCTCCACATCGCGGCCTCAACGAATTCCTTCCCTCAAAGAGGCGCCATCAATCTTATGCCTCGACATTGCAACGGACAATTCTAACGTTATTTTTCCGTAGAAAGGCTAAAAAATACGGGAAGAAGGCTTTTCAATTGCCGCTTCTCCCACGGCACGGACTTCAATTGATGCCCCCGCGGCCTGGTAAAATGAATTCGCCGAGTCCATCCCAGTTAACCCGAAGATTTACTCGTGATGCTTTTAACCATTAACTTCGTTTCTTTCACTTCCACTGACGGCTGGCAGTGATCAATGCCAGTTATAAATTATAAAACTTTAAGAGATTTTAAACTTTGCGTTTACAACGGTATTCTGAAAGGACATGTACTTAACTGAAAATTAGCTAAGTACATTGGCAATAAGCTAAACTTTTCATACTTTAAATGAAACTTCCTTTATAATTGAAAAAATTAAATAAATTCAAACGCACAAATCTTCATTTAGGAAATGATCATAATCACAAGGAAATGTGATTATAATTCACATATCATACATTCACAAATCATATAGGAAATAATTACTTATCATACAAGTGCCACAGCTTTTATTAAATATTACACTCAGCTTTATTGTTAGATATTATTACTTACATTATATATAATATTATATGCGACTACAAGTAGAGGCCTTATTATTCCATTATCGCGGGACAGCGCACGTCAGTTTTGCAGAACGCGTTCTCGCGGACAGACACGAAATTGTGTCGCCCAAACCCCACAGGCGGCGGATCCCTCACTGGGAATAATGAGTGAGGCTTTGTCCAAATAACGATTCACTTTTTGCCCTTATGTAGGCCATCTTGAAGGAGTTTGGTCTGACCAAAACGCGTATGCAGTGAAAGTGTGTCACTATTTGAACAGTACGGTCCAGTTATTTTTGTGAGTGTGATGGTCAGTATCGGAGACCGATACGATGACCTGCGCCCCGTAATGGAAACTCGGAACGAGAACCCCCGCCGTAACCGATAACCGCCCCTGTGAGGTGATCATTGGCTATCGACAGCCGCCGGCTGAATCTCATACAAACACTCAGAAAAATGTGTGGGACTTTGTCCTAATAGTTGTGCAGTGCGTGTGGGTCATGGTGGCACAGTTTTGCTCGAAAAAAAAGGCTTATCAGTGCTACTTTCACTATCTGCTGGTGCTGTGGGTAAGAAATTACGTCACTATTTGGACAAATTGACCCACTCATGTTTCCTGAATGCACTCAGCGCTACGACGCCATGAAGATGTTATCGTAAAATCCTCGTTCTATTTACGACATCGTAAGCCTTTCTCTGTTACGACATCGAACGTCAGGTGTTCTTTATGACATCGAGACCATTTTCTGCAATTGAATTGAACGTCTATTTGCCTTTATCACACCGGAATATCTATGCTTATTTTTTTGTGTTAACGAAAATCAGCGAACAGCCAGAGCCAGTTTCGTGTTTATATCATGGTTCTTATTAAGGTACAAATCAATTCCATGTTTTAATTAATCTAATTAAGCTTTCTAATCTAATCTAATTAAGCTTTCTATTGCTTTGTGGCATCGCCATAACTTTTCCTTGCAGTAAAAAGCATTGCACCCACGATGCAAAAATCCATTTCACCTGGCAATATTAGTTTCAGGAATATCAAATTTGGAATATTTTTTTCACGGCATCAAGATTTTTCTTCACGAAATTGGATATTTTTACGATGCCTAATGCCTTTTTACTTTATTATGCGGGAATCCTAATATTTAGTACGGCGGCGGAAGCCAAATTCATAAGTTGAGACTCTCTGTCTCAGAGACTGAAAGTCTCAACTCTCCTACAAACGTTCCATTCGTGGACACAAATAACATTTTTTTAATTGGAAACACAAAATACGCCATAATTTCTCAACAATACACATGCTCTCGCCATCGAAGTCCCTATCTCTCACCTTACACTGAAATTAATAAAAAAAAAGTCAACGATACTAATTCAAAATGTCAAAATTCCAACGCCAAGACAACGTCCGGGAGCACAGGGCCACGTCGAATAATTTATAACGTTGACGTGCGAACTGGACGAATCCGCTCTAAAAATGCAAGATAATATTTGCAGAGCGACATCAGCAACAAGATAATTAACTATTATAAAAGAACAACTCGAGGACAGGAACATGGAAGCTGCTATGGCGACGTCGAGTAATTTCTTCCGTGGTCAGACGAAGCGAACAAGGCAGAGCTGCATGCATCAATCAGAAAAATTAGTGAGATGCTGTCCAAATATCGATGCACTTTTTGCCCAGCATGGGTCATCCTGACCGATTTGACCAGGGGAAAAATAGTGCTACGTGCAGGTAGGGTGTCACTATTTGGAAAGTTTTATCCATTCATTTTTCTGTATGTGAGGGTTCCCCTCTCTGTTACTACTCAACAATAAAAGTTATACTCGTACTCGTACTTGTACTTTTTATCTTAGGAGTTGTACTCGTACTCGTACTTTTTATCTTAGGAGTTGTACTCGTACTCGTACCTTTTGTCTTTGATGGACGACTGGGAATAATGTATGTTATTCCTCGTGTATATATCGTACGTCTTCCACAGTTCTTACATCTATAGGTGATGATCGATACTTTATCTTTATTCAGACTACATCATCACCTGAGTTACACACCGAAGCAATACGCCACTAAATAAATTCATCATTTGAAAATTCGATGAATTAGGTCATCATCTTTACCAATCAACCTTGAGTGTTATTGAACTTAGTTGTTGACGACACTTCCCATCAGTAAATATTAGATCTTGATAATTGACATTTATTGGCCAGTGAAAAACCGACTCTAAACTAAATTGATTGGGTAAAAAAACATCAAAGCTAGCTCTGCTAATCTCACTGCACAATTTACGGTCCCTGAGTCTCTGTCGCATGATTAATGCAGTAAATTCTGCATAATTGCCCTCACTTATAATGTAAACTTTACAGAATCCCCCTCACTTATAATGATAGAAAACAATGGGGGAAAGCACAGTCCCTCAGCATCGCCATAATAGCGTTCACATTTATCGGTGCCAACTTTGCCGCGCATCGGGAAAATAATAATAATAATAATAATAATAATAATAATAATAATAATAATAATAATAATAAAAATAATAATAAATATTTAAAAAGCGTCAAATGTTCAATGCATAACAGTTATCATTAATTTTTGACAATTCCCCTGTTTCCCCATATTTTGGTTTGTTTGACTGATGTTTGCACTTTTATTCTTTTTTGCACTTTAGAAGTTTTTTATCTGTGTGTGTACTGGTTGATATAGGTTCAGGCATTCAATGTAATATAAATAACAAATTATAATGTACACCATGAAATGCATGAGCACCGCATGCATGGTGTAGAGAAAGAAGATATGCTGCATAACTAGAGACCAGAATATGATGCTGCATCAACATAACTGACGCTGCATAACATGTTGCTGCAGTAACATGCAACAAATATCCAGCTTTAAATATATTCGCAATTGATAAAAAAGATAAAAGTAATAAAATTCAGAATTTAAAACAAAAGGTGAGAATTCATGGCAGTCTTAGTAAATGAATTATTGAACCAAAATCGATATCAAGTTGAAATGATAGATTTTTGGAGCTAATGGAGCAATTGGAGTCTGGAGGAGCTGGACTGAACAAAAGCTTCGTTAACAAGCGCTGTCTCAGAGAAGCTCCGTGCTTCTTTTTACTCGTTTCAATGCATACGACGTTCATACGATGCAGCTGCTGCACGCACTACCTATTGATGACTCGTTATTTCTATATATATGAATTACAGTTTTTTACAAGAAAGTAAATACGATCAACTAACTCAGACTTGCTTCAATAATTCCAATGAAGATACGACGGTAAGATTAAAGCTGAACATGGAGATGAAGCTCCATAAGATACAAAGCTCGACATGCATGTGGGCGAATGTTTTATTCAAATTTAAAGGCGAAATTTAAAGATCTTCTGTCAACTTTCCTCGGAATCACTCCATAGAAATAGCACGCATTTCACATGTGGTTTTTGAGAGGCCGCCTGTCGGACGGCGAGAATTGGGATAAAATGTTCAAGCAAATATTGAACTTCATTATTAATTCAGATCTTAACTTTAAATTTGATCGCTTAGTAATTTATGAAGACTTTGTTAACTGTTTATTTTAAGAAGAAATTTTCACAGTAAATCATCTGTATGATGAATATATGAATATTATTATTTACGAATTTCCAGAATTTACTTATAGTGCATTTCATATGAGAATTTTTATCCAGGCTAATTCACTAGTATGAAACATTTTTGATAACATTTTTGAGTTTTCATAGCCTCTGTGAAAATATACTGCATTGGATCAGATGTTTAAGATGTTTATCCTTAACTCTAACTTAAGATTATTTTATTTTATATTATGCCATTGTTGTTAGTTATTTAATTCTCTGGCTCTTTAGAATTATTTCATGATTGAATTCGATCATAATATACAAAAAATCATTGTTCCTGAATTCACGAGCTAGCACTCCGATCAGGAGTACGCAGGAGCTGAGGGAAAAGAATAAATTCCCTCTTAGAGGCCCTAAAAAGAAGCCCTACATTCCAGAATTAGCACTCCGAATAGAAGTTGCCCAGGAGCTGAGGGAAATAAATAAATTTCCTCATACAAGCCCTAAAAAGAAGCCCTAAATTCACGAGTTAGCGCTCCGATCAGGAGTGCCCAGGAGCTGAGGGATAAATAAATAAAGAATAAATTCCCTCATAAAAGCCCTACAAGGCACCATATTGTCTGGCCGAATAAACATGCAGCCTTAACACAATGAGGCTCATAAGTAGACCCACCTACTGGCAAGTCAACGAAATGAATCTCGAGTGGATGAAACAAATAGCGCCTTTAGAGGAAGTTTCTCGGAGTGGATAGCGACGTTTGTCTCATTAGAACAGAGCCGAGAAACAAGGCACAACAACAGGAGCTTCTGACTTCAGATCTTCTGCACTAAAAGATGAAATTGAATCTTTGGGTCCTAAAAAACTTAAACATTGTTCTAAGATTCAATGGGGTTTACCTTGACAAATGTTTCTAATAAAGACCAAACTGTTCAACGGACAACGACTTAAATTAAAATGATAATCTCAGAAGCGCCATCGATGTCTGATTTTCACGCGGAGAAAATGAGTATTGCCAACAAATTTCAAAATTGTTGAATCATGACCTGCACTTTGCAGGTTTTTATTCAGATTCCATTTTCGTTTCCTTCTGTAGAATTTTGCGTTTTTATAGGGGAGGAAGATGCTCGATATCTTGTTTGTTCGCGCCTTGTTTCCACCCACGGACGGGGAATTACAATCAACTTGTCCGCTGCATTACTTCTACTGCTACGTCACTGCTCACTCCATAGAAATAAAACGCCTCAATACAACGCCTCAATACAACGCCTCAATACAACGCCTCAATACAACTCATCAATACCACGCCTCAATACCATGCCTCAATACAACGCCTCAATAGGTTTGTTTAGCCCCAGAATTGAGGCTAACTGCCAACGCGGACGACAGCTTCTCCATTAAGAGCTTTTACGAGCGCAGGTCTGGCGAGCGGTATCAACCGGAAGCTGGAAACC
Organism: Hyalella azteca; assembly: GCF_000764305.2. Lineage (NCBI taxonomy): Eukaryota > Metazoa > Arthropoda > Malacostraca > Amphipoda > Hyalellidae > Hyalella > Hyalella azteca. The sequence goes on along the minus strand of NW_025939624.1, from coordinate 23,597 downwards.
AGTTTCCCTGCAGCCACTGCAATGATCAAAGCGATATTTTCCGGTATATAATATCCAAAGAATGAGAAACGCAGCAATATATTGATAGGCCTTTTTCTTTCTAGTTGTCCGAAATGCATCAAACATATAGCAAAACATTGATAGGCCTTATTCTTTCAAGGTGTTCGACAAGCAGTTTAGATGAGTTACTTTTCAAAGCCCCCGCTGACGGCAGCTTACACTGCGTGGCTGGAAATCCGTTATGTAGAAAGTTGAGAAAGTCTGACGTGATCATGAGCTTCGTTTTTATGTTTGAATCTAATTATTTTCTTATTGTAGATCCATAAAATATTGTCATAAGAAATTAATGTAGCGCCTTAATTGATTGTTGTAACACCTGAATAAATTTATTTAACACCATAATAAATTCATTTAACATAATAATAAATTGACGAAGCAGCATAATAAATTAAAGATTTTAATGCAGATTGACAGAGCACCCCACCCACCGCAGTTGCCTCGGCTTATGAACGACGTTGGCGACTTTAATGCAGTTAGGCGCGTGAACAGGCTTATCTGCTCGGAGCTTCATGCATCAACCTAGACTACCTTTCAGGGAACTTTTGTGCCTATGAAAGTTACGCAAAAAACTTTGTTAAGTGTTTTACTTTAAGCAGGATTTTCAACGAATATAGGATTTAGGCGCACAATTTGCATTACATTGAAAAACAATTAGATTGGATAATAATTATTCTGCAGGAGAGTGAAGCTAATCTTCATCTATTATGCCATGGAACATACATCATACCATCGTCACAGAACTGTCTTTCAGCAATGCATATCAAATCAATGAAAAATCTTTAATAAGTGAAATGCACGAAAAGTATGTCATTTCCAGTTTAATTACGGCACGGGAACGAAAATAAATGCAATTAGTGAGTCGTCTGTAGTCTGGTAATTAGAAATTATGCAAGCGGTTTACTGTCACAGATAAAACGTTCGCCAATGGCGCCGTAATTAAGGCTCATTTTCGCAGTAAGACAAAGCAAAATACGTTACGATATAATTCAGAGAGAAGATAAGCAGTTCATGGAATGGAAACAATGTTCTGTGATAAAAAATACAAAATTTTGCCTGAAGGCAATTTTTTTCAGATAACTCGTGTTGAAGCAACTTTTTATTAAATAAAGTACAAATCTACCGTGCCCCGACTGCCGTCCTGTACCGTGCCCCGACTGCCGTCCTGTACCGTGCCCCGACTGCCGTCCTGTACCGTGCCCCGACTATGATGACCTCTACCCATGTCGTGATTGTAAGCCAAGATGGCGACGCAGGATGCAATCGCTGCAAGTGTTGACAGAGCGCTGCGCTGCAAGTGAAGGTCTCGCCATTCCATTCCAGATTCCAGTGAGGCCTTCAACGGGGCGGCGAGATTTTGCTTAGAGGGTCTCAAGTGGGCCTGCCCACCTCCTCGGTCTCGAGTGGGGCTGCCCACCTCCTCGGTCTCGAATGGGGGCTGCCCACTTCCTCGGTCTCGAGTGGGGCTGCCAATCTCCTCGGTCTCGAGTGGGGCTATCTACCTCCTGGGTCTCGAGTGGGGGCTGCCCACCTCCTCTGTCTCGAGTGGGGCTGCCCACCTCCTCGGTCTCGATTGGGGCTGCCCACCTCCTGGGTCTCGAGTGGGGCTGCCCACCTCCTTGGTCTCGAGTGGGGCTGCCCACCTCCTCTGTCTCGAGTGGGGCTGCCCACCTCCTCGGTCTCGATTGGGGCTGCCCACCTCCTGGGTCTCGAGTGGGGCTGCCCACCTCCTTGGTCTCGAGTGGGGCTGCCCACCTCCTCGGTCTCGAGTGGGGCTGCCCACCTCCTCGGTCTCGATTGGGGCTGCCCACCTCCTGGGTCTCGAGTGGGGGCTGCCCACCTCCTTGGTCTCGAGTGGGGCTGCCCACCTCCTCGATTTCGAGTGGGAGCTGCCCACCTCCTGGGTCTCGAGTGGGGGCTGCCAATCTCCTCGGTCTCGAATGGGGCTACCCACCTCCTCGGTCTCGAGTGGGGCTGCCAACCTCCTCGGTCTCGAGTGGGGCTGCACACCTCCTCGGTCTCGAGTGGGGCTGCTCGAGTGAGGAGTATGAAGAGGTGGGGAATGCCCACCTCCCCCACATCGAAGGAGGAATGGGCTTTGACTTCAGTACTGAAGATACATGACAATAGCATTTAAATTTTTTTATTTTCTAGCTTGTTACATTTTGATCAAAACTTATTATCAACTACTAGAAAACCTCCTGGGGAAAAAGTTTTACTTATGTTATTGATACATTCCTTCTCAAATTATTTAAAGAATAATTCCAAAAGCCGATAATCTAGAACGGTAACATGGACATAGAAGCTCCAGGCGTGTCACCACTCAAGAGGCGGCCAGACACATGAGTCTCTTGAGGAACGTTCATTCCGAGAAATTCTCACAAAGGTTTTCTGTGAGATAAATAGTGAGGAGTGTGAGGAGATAAGGTTTTCTGCGAGATAACTAGTGAGGAGTATGAAGAGATAAGGTTTTCTGAGAGCTAATTAGTGAGGAGTATGAAGAGAGAAGGTTTTCTGTGAGACATATAGTGAGGAGTATGAAGAGATAAGGTTTTCTGTAAGATAACTAGTGAGGAGTATGAAGAGATAAGGTTTTCTGTGAGACATATAGTGAGGAGGATGAAGAGATATGGTTTTCTGTGAGATAACTAGTGAAGAATATGAAGAGATAAGGTTTTCTGTGAGATAACTAGTGAGGAGTATGAAGAGATAAGGTTTTCTGTGAGATAACTAGTGAGGAGTATGAAGAGATAAGGTTTTCTGTAAGATAACTAGTGAGGAGTATGAAGAGATAAGGTTTTCTCTGATATAAATAGTGAGAAGTATGAAGAGATAAGGTTTTCTGAGAGATAACTAGTGAGGAGTATGCAGAGATAAGGTTTTCTGTGAGATAACTAGTGAGGAGTATGAAGAGATAAGGTTTCTTTATGAAGAGATAAGGTTTTCTGTGAGATAACTAGTGAAGAATATGAAGAGATAAGGTTTTCTGTGAGACATATAATGAGGAGTATGAAGAGATAAGGTTTTCTGTGAGATAACTAGTGAAGAATATGAAGAGATAAGGTTTTCTCTGAGACATATAGTGAGGAGTATGAAGAGATAAGGTTTTCTGAGAGATAAATAATGAGGAGTATGAAGAGATAAGGTTTTCTGTAAGACAACTAGTGAGGAGTATGAAGAGATAAGATTTTCTGTAAGATAACTAGTGTGTCTAGTGAGTAGTATAAAGAGATAAGGTTTTCTGTATGATAACTAGTGTGTCTAGTGAGTAGTATGAAGAGATAAGGTTTTCTGTAAGATAAATAGTTAAGAATATGAAGAAATAACAAAGCTGCCGCCCACGGCTTGCCTCGGGGGCGAAGCTGTAAGAATTTTACGAGCAGCGCTGTGCGCAAGCCACATTCTCAGGTCCTGGTGATAGTAAGATTTTAAAAATGGCTTCTTTAAGTTCTTTTACGTCTGATATTAGCGGATTTTAAAAAAGAAAGTAATCAATGACTGCTCAATTCACATACATATATAATTAATAAAATAAATATCTATGTATGTACAAAAAATTGAAAAATTTTGCGTGATATATGTAACATGTTATTCAATATAATTGCAAGGCAATTTTTAATTAATAATTATTAAAGGCCCAATAATTATATAAGAAACCCACTTGATTATTTTGAAGAAAATTAATGAGATTAAAAAACGGAAAAGAAGATGAAAACAAGTTTAACTATTCAAATATCGCTTTAATAAAATATAAAATATTTGATATGAGGGGTGTAAATTTCACCTCTCTTTTGAGCTTAGTTTAAATTTGGTCAAAAATCACGATCAATGTCTGCACATACATATATACATACCAATGTAAAATTTCTGTAGTTGAATGAGCTAAAAAAATCTATCCCTGTGATTTTATTCGTTCACTTTTAGTTCATAAAAATGCTTGAATAAGAAAATTATTTCAAGTAAATCGCCTTTTTTTGCATGTCTTGTCATAATAAATCTCACATCAAACATTAACTTTGTTCAACTATTCTGTCGAAACTCTTTAATATTCCACCTCTGATTCGTTGGCACTGAAACAACCTCTATAATAATAATAATTACCTCTAAATACCTACTGTATTATAATTACCTCTGTATTGAATACTGTACTGTATTGAATAATTACCTCTAAATACCTACTGTAGATACCAGCGTAAGAAACTCTTCTGAAAGACATTCACAGAGATGGACAAAAAATATTTCTTCTTCGCTATCGTTTAAATATAGCAAAGTTTTGAAGCTCGAGAAGCTGCCTTTTATCTTACTTTTCTTGGTAGTATTTCGTCTTGATGCACCGGCCTGAGTACAAGTTAAATGAGGTGATCAAATATGATGACTTGCACTATACGAGTAACTGGCGTTCTCTGCACTTCCTCACCAAGGCAAATGAGTGAGACATTGTCCTAATAACGATGCACGTATGGCCTTTGTCTCGGTCATCCCGAGCCAGTTTGGCTCTGCACGATGCGTTTCAATTTCAGGTCCACTCTCTGCCCGCGATTTGGCCAAGAAAGTGTGTCACCATTTGTACACTATGACCCATTTTTTTTCTCAGTTCACGTCTGGCGCTAGATTGTTCCACAGCTCGCGTCATGGCGGCGCATTAAGCTAGCAGGCCAGAAATTTTTCTAATGCAAGTCGATTTGCAATCGCTGATTTCCCAAGCACCTGACCATTTACCTAATGCATGCTACAAATAAACATGCATAATACATGTTCTAGCATAAGCTAAGAGAAGTGCAGTAACACACGAATGCTCTTATAGGCTATCACGTGTGCTACGGGAAAGAGCATGAGCACTTTGTTCATGATCCAAGTCAAGTTCTTACATTTTATTATAGATAAAATTATATACGATATTTTATTTATAGCATGTCATATATTTTAAATATTATACGATATTGTCATTTCCTTCAAACCACTTGTCCAGAAGCTCGTAATCAATCATCAATAATATGTTAATTAAGAATTAAAATAAGTACATTTCGATTAATTGTATTATAGCTAATTATATCTACCAATAATTAATCAATTCTATCAATATACCGAAGGAAGATCTAACCGTTGACGAGTAAAAGAATAATTATCAAGTTTGACTTATTGTGATAGTCAGTATATAAAACGTCCCCGCGCAACAGGAATTCAGAGAAAGAAATGAGAGGAAAAATCTCAAATAATTAATTACGTGAAATATAATTGAACAATTTACGCTTGATGTTTATACACCCAAGGGCCTTTTAACGAAAGCTACCTACACTATACAACGATCGGCACGTTCATTCAATTTTACTTTCAACCCCGCGTCTCATGTCAAGTCTCACCAAGCAATCAGATTATTATTTATTTATTTTTTATTTATTATCTGGAAAGTTCCTGATTATTTTATATGCATTTCATGGCATATCACTCAGAAAATAATTGGTAATATTGTCCAAATAATTACACACTCTTACCCGCAGCATGAGCAGGGGGCGACGTAGCACTGACAGGTCCTTTTACCGGGCCAACGTGGGTCACGGTGACCGAAAAAAATGACAAAAAGTGCATCGTTATTTAGACAAACTCTCACTCTTTTCTCTGCGTGTGACGCCATGCTAGTTTAATTGCTAGCCTCACTTCCCATTGCAGCATCGCGTTAGTGAAGATAATTTTAAAAATTAAAGAATAAAAAGAAAAGTGAAGTGGATATTAAAATAACTCATTTGCTTTACATACAAAAATTGATAGGCTGGCAATAATATGGGTTGATGGATTTCAGATACCAGTGATAATGTTCTCCACTAATTTATATTGTCAAAAACAATCTAAAGCCAGTCGCTTCGTTAATTATATAACGAATAACTTAATTACTTATATTCTTAATTACTTATATACACTCTGCATAAGTGCTTATTAGACAACAATCCATGACGGACATATTGTTGCGCTAAAGAAGTCTGCATCGTCAACGTTTCTTGTGTTCCTTTCTACAATTGACTTGAAAATACCAGAAATAAAATTGGTTGTCTTACCACTTGGTTTGTATCTCAAACTAAAACCTCCTGACACTCATTCCTATTTGACTCCTCAATCCCGTTCACAGGCGCAGGCCTCAAGCTCCACCGAAATCACGTGTGAATGTGAGGAGAATTGCTCTATAGGCCTCCTCATAATTACTCTAGGCCTCCTAATAATCGCTCTATGCCTTTTCATAATGAGCCCGCAGGAACCGGTCTTTCATGAGACGACTGCGTTAAGAAAAAATACTCATATTAAAGCGAAGCGTTGAAAGGAAAAAAACACTCGAGTGCTCGTTTCGGCTGCTATCTTGGGGAGACTGTTGAAAAAATCTGCATAAAAAATATAGAACAAAAGTGCTTAGACCGGCGAGTTCGCCTCGGGCGGCGGCATGCGAGATCTGCAGAGCGGCTCAGAATTCCTTAGTAGGGAACTTTACCTCCTTAATATTGCGAACTTAATGAGACCGACCGAGCATCATGGCCGATATTAAAGTTCATTTCAACAAAGTTCTCAAATACGATATCCGGAATATATAATTAAATATCAAACCTAGGCATATATGATGTTGTGTTACATTCTTTTCGTCGAACTTGTGATGTTAATGTTAAACACTGAGAGAGTGCATCACTTTAAAATTTATAAATTTTATTTAATTCAGATAGCGTTGCTCATCAAGTTTATATCAGGTTGTGTAATAACTAAATATCATGTCAAGCTAGGGTATGTTCATCAAAAGTTGATGAGTACACTGTACACCAAATTGAAAGATTGGTCTTTGACAACTAGCCCTCCAGGTAAATGGTAAAATACTTTCAAATCAACACGTTCAATCGACATTATTAATAACGCCTTGATTTGAATTATACAACCTTCAATCAACATTATTTCAATATCACTTGCCTCACGGAGGGTATATTTCTAAAACCATGGTCTTTCGAAATACAATTTTCAACACACACGTTTTAATATTTATTAGTTATTACTTACATTAACTCACATTGAGTAACAATGTTTAAAAACTAAGCTGAAAATGCGGCAAATAAATGCAATCAATGTGAAACATGACACATGGAACTGTATTTTAGCTCCACTTTCGATGATTAACTTTCACAGAAAATTTCAGAGCGCACTAATTTAGCGAAAATTTAACACTATTTCTACACGGCCGGTCTGGGGCGTACAGAGGCTCTAAGAAGCCACAACAGAAGTGGCTGTCAGACTTCGCTGTTGGTGCGCGGATGTGAGGCTGGAGAAATACCATTTCTTTCTAGCACGTTAGGTTCTTTTTTTGGCACGTACCATCTTTTTTTGGCCCGGAGCATTTTTTTCTGGCATGTAGCATTTAATTTCTAGCACGTATCATTTTTTTTCTGGCGAGCAGCTCAAAAGAAGACGAACTCTCTTGAGAAGCTGCCACTTCCATTTACGATGTACGCGAGCGCCGGCCCCAAGAAACGTACTTGTGGCTTTTAAACATGCATGTGGCTCTGAATCATTCATGGTTCGGAAACATGCATGGGGCTCTGAAAAATTCATGTGGCTCGAAAACATGCATGTGACCCAGATACATGCATGTAGCTCAGAAACATGTAAATGGCTTGGAGATGGGCATGTTGTGGAATACAGTTCGAAATATGCATGTGGCCCAATTCTAGCTCAAAACCAGGAATGTTACAAAATTCCAGCTAGAAATTGAGCAGCTGCTCGGTTGTTTCCGCCAATACGCGCCCTGAATACCCGCGTCTGGTGTTGCCCACGTCGCTGACATTAAAAATTTCCTAGCCATCTACCTGAGGTTTTAGTGGCTGCTTGCCTTTAGTGGCTGCTTGCCTTTAGTGGCTGCTTGCCTTTAGTGGCTACTTGCGTTTAACGTAGCATGCTTTCTCTGTGCTTTTCGGGGTGGTTATTGAAATGCGGCAAGTTTTTACCGTATAGTTGAGGTTTCGCGATTATTCATTTGTAGTTTTGAGATGTTTTGAATGTTGGCCCATATTGTTGAGATGTTTTGAATATTGTTCCGTAGTGTTGAAATGTTTTGAATATTTCGCCAAAAGACGCAGACCAATTTATTGAGTTGCTTGAAACCAATTTATTCAATAACCAATCTGCTTGAAACCAATTTATTTAGTCTGTAATCGCATTAATTTTTCTTAAGAGGTAGACTCAACAGTCCATTGAGATCATTGTCATTGAAACCTGACACTTTAATTAAGTTTTTGTAAAGACGTGAAAAATTCGTGGCGGAGCCCAGCTCATCACGGGGTCGATGCCTCGTAATGAGCTCACCGCGCCGATATTTGGTGTGGCGGGTGTCGGGTGGCGGGTGGCGGGTGACGCTGCCGTGTGGCGGGACAACAGCCGTATGGTGCAGAAGCTTGGTGCGGTGGGTGGCGGGTGAAGCTGCCGTGTGGTGGGACAACAGCCGTGTGGTGCAGAAGCTTGGTGCGGTGGGTGGCGGGTGGCGGGTGAAGCTGCCGTGTGGTGGGACAACAGCCGTGTGGTGCAGAAGCTTGGTGCGGTGGGTGGCGGGTGGCGGGTGAAGCTGCCGTGTGTGCAGAAGCTTGGTGCAGCGACTGGCGGGGGAGGATGCAGTACATTTTTTACGAACGTCTTTACATTTCATGAGTCTGCTCAGGGCCGATGCATAGTAGATCGGTTCTGAAGCTCTCAAGAATCGAACACATCTTTCTTTTCACTGATGGATTATTTCCACAATTCCTAGAGGATTATCATAATAAATCATATAATAAATTATTGCGTACATTTGGAATAATCGTAGCGCCCTGAAGCGGGGGCCCAGAGTTTCTGTACAAGAAAAAGAAATTATCGACGAACTTTGTGATACAGTTTTTATTTAGATTGAATAATTTAATTCATTCATGATAAATAAGTTTCCCTGTAAACTATTTGATTGCAATCCATTTATAAAAGCGTTGTGGGGACTTGAAAGCAACTCCCGATGAAGAGATACTACTATTAGTTCACCCATAGCGGGAGCGCAGCCGTGGGTAACAAAATTGACTCGTAAACAGGCCCTGGACCCTACGCCAACCATCAGCAAGCAATATTTACACATAGCCTCAGATCAATGAGCTGTGGGTAACTCCGGCTAACAGTAAGTCCGCTTAGCACAACACAGCCACTGCTTCCCAGCGCCGCAGCACAACTGGCCGGAGCGCAACAGGCCCTACCACAACAGGCGGCGCAGGTTAGGTTAGGTTACGTTGGGAGTAGCCTGTTGCGCTCCGGCCAGTTGTGCTCCGGCCTGTATGCGCTCCGGCCTGTGACTGCCTGTGGTGGGCGCTTTGTGTCAAAAGCCGTGAAGATGCCCTGCTGCGTTACGCTCCGGAAGGTATATGAATCGCACTGTGGACTTGGGCTATGCTGACCTCTAGCTATCCAACCACCCATAGCGATAATTTTACCGGGAGAATTTGAAAGATCTTGTGGGTTGATAAAATAAATTGTTGCTTAGCTAGCAAAATGTTTACTGCAGTTGAAACTGCACACTAATGAGAAGCGCGACAAAAGATGCTCAAAAAGAGAAATTGTCGTGATATGTAAAAATTCTAATGAAATTATGCTATACTCCAGCCCATTTTCCGCTATTGGCACACGAGACTCGATTTATGTCGATGCCCTTATTCGTTCATACGATATTTTACTGATACATTACCATGACATCATAATATTTTACGCGTTTAAACCTGGACAGCACATTAAACATTGATTACATCCCCTAAATAATAAAAATGTGGACACAGGATTAAAACATGAAAGGCAACCCCAACTTCTCTCTATCTAGAATATCGTTGTGGAGCGTAAAACAATTTTGCTGTCACTGCTACGGTACAATTATAAAAATGAATGGTTCATATTGTCTAAATAGTGTGATATTATACGCTCTTTAGCCGGACCAAACGAGGTCAGGATGACCCACACAAACGAGGTCAGGATGACCCACACAAACGAGGTCAGGATGACCCACACAAACGAGGTCAGGATGACCCACACAAACGAGGTCAGGATG